>NW_020202810.1:18626-27845 GCF_001531365.2 Cynara cardunculus var. scolymus
AAACTTAATAAGAGCTAACCTGGGAGTTCGAATTTGACGGCTGTCACATGTTATATTCTCCAACAGTTAATAATTGTAGAAGTCTTTATAACATTGAAGGAAGCAATATTTGCTTATTCTTTGTAGAATTTGGTGTTCCATGGATTTGGAAATGGAAACCGATTTTTAGTTATAATGATATGATGATCCCTTGCATCAAAAGGCAGGGTCTTACAAAATATTGGGACAAATTGGATCGCATTTGTCCAGGTTCCACTCTCATAGAGGGTCAGATCTCTATGATACCATTGAGAAGAAAATCCAGAATTATAAGAAGGAGTTCGATCTACAGAAGCAGACATAGGAGGGCTTAGACATTCCAAGTCCTTTCCAACAGATCTCTCAGAAATATGCAGGGACTCTTTCCAAAGAGGAGATCATCGATCTTTATATTGAAAATATGAAAAAAGATCTTTATGAGAATATAGGACCCTGTCCTTCGAGATCAGACGTTTCGATGAATTCTGATCTTCAGCAAGATGCCCAGAGTAGAGAAGGTTCAGAGGAAATTGCCCTTTCTCTAGAAGAAGCTCTAGAGACCTTGAAAGATTCGATAAAGCAGGGAAAATAATTTCTTTTGTCCCTATTCTGACAATTATGTAACATTGTCAAAAAGAGGCTTTTATAAAGCCTTGTTTTTCGGCTTTTTTAAAGCAGGCTTTTTCTTTACGACTTTTTATAAATGTCTTTTATCATTTAACACAGCTGTTACACAGTTGTTTTCTCTTTTGCTTTCCTAGTTGCTATTTAAAGAGAGGCCTGTCTCTCTTATTAGGCAGAGTTTTCAGAGTGCAGTGCAGAAAAATTTCTATCTTCTCTCGTTTGTAAAGGTATCAAGCTTAAGTTTTTGAATAATAAGAAGCAAGCCGACTGGTTCGGGCTTTTTTGTAAGTTTCTTAATCCCATCTCTACCTATAGTTATTTTCAGTTTAAAATGTCAGGCTAAGTTAGGAATATGAGTTAAAACATGTTTTTGAGTTTGATATATTTACAGATTTACATGGAATGTTTTATATGTTTCAAATTATGACAAAATAATAGACCAAATGTTAAATGAGTATGTTCACCTCTGAGACTGATCGTCACCCGTTGAGGCCAAGAGTGCTGTTAGGGTATTGAGATCTTGGTTTGAGGTTTACTCTATAAACAAATGGTTTATTACTCTGTATTTATGATTCTGGAGCATAGATGTTTATTAATTAATCTAAGACATGATGTAAAGTAGTAATTGATGAGATGAAGATGTGACAAATGAAAGCCTTGAAAAGAGGGGTTGACTTTGAAGAAACTTGAAAGACAAGTAACCAAACTTGCAAAACAAGTTTCGTTACTAAGACCAAAAAGATACTTGCAAAATCTTAAGAACAGAGTATTTAGTGTACGTAAATTAGTCGTGAGCCACAAAGGATGAAATCCAATGTAAAACAACAGAGATCGACTAATTTATAACTTGGAACGAAAATCAGAAAACGTATCGTAACTTGGAAATAAGAACAGAAATGAGATGAAGATTAAACACGAGCACTTGAATTAAAACTTGAGAACGTAACCGCAACTTCACTTCACAAAAATCGGTTCTTGGTTGGAAGCAAGAAAACCGAAAGCTTAAATATCGAAAACAATAATCTAAAGAGCAATTAACATAAAGATTATATGTGTAAGTGGTTAAGTAAAAGGTGTTTAAAACAAAGCCTTAAGTCTCTATTTATAGGCTAAGGAAGCTTGCACATGGGAGCCACCTAATAGGACAAAAGGTGTCTCAAAAATGGGCTTTGACCAGGCTCAAGGCCGTTGACCAAGCAACTTCAAAGGAGCAGCCCAAGGAAATTCGGCCCAGGCAAAAAATGCAGCTCACGGACAGGTACTATAGGACTCTGCCACACATACTTCTATAGGACTGCTGCAGGACTTGGCCCAAAAATCATCAAAAACCTGCATAAATAGGGAATTAACATTAGATATGATATACTACCGCTATTATATATAAAAGACATAAAAAGACTTTATTAAGACACTAATGGGCAAATAAAACTGTGAAAATGGTTAAGAAAATGATGTAATAAGGTTAATAAATTAATACTTATCAGTCATCCCATAAATATTTTTTTGAATCATAGATGAGCTTCTTTCTTTGATACTTATTAAATTCCTTGGGAATAATCCCACACGCTAAGTAATTAACAAGATCAACAAACCAAGGCACTGTTGTATGATTAAGAACCAAAATTCTTTCATCTGGAAATACTTCACAGATATCACTACTTTGCACTGGTTTGTCTTATTTTTCCAATCTTGACAGATGGTCGCCACTTGATTATCCACCCCTTTTCTATCAATGATTTCCAAATCAAACTCTTGCAAAAGCAAGACCCACCTAATTAACCTTGGTTTTGCATCTTTTTTAGAAATAAGGTACTTGATGGCCGCATGATCAGTATGAACAATCACTTTGGTTCTCATCAAGTATGATCTGAATTTTTCAAAAGCAAAAACCACAGCTAATAATTCCTTTTCAGTAGTGGTGTAATTGATTTGAGCATCATTAAGAGTTTTGCCTGCATAATAAACAGGATGAAAAATCTTTTCTCTCTTTTGACCTAACACTGCCCCAACTGCCCAGTCACTAGCATCACTCATTATTTCGAAGGGTTTGGACCAATCAGGTGTTATTACCACAGGAGCAGTGACCAATGCTTCTTTTAAAATGTTGAAAGCTTTTCTACAATCTTCATTAAAATTGAAAACATGGTCATGCTGTAATAATAAACAAAGAGGCTTTGATATTTTTGAAAAATCTTTAATGAACCTCCTATAAAAACTTGCATGTCCTAAGAAATTTCTGATCCCTTTTACAGTTGTTGGTTCAGGCAATTTCTCAATTACCTCTAACTTTGCTTTATCAACTTCAATGCCTCTTTTGGAAATTAAATGCCCTAACACTATGCCTTCTTTTACCATAAAGTGACACTTTTCCTAGTTCAAAACCAAATCTGTTTCTTCACATCTTTTAATACCTTTTTCAAGGTTTTGCAAACATAGGTCATATGATGTCCCATATACTGAAAAATCATCCATGAAAATTTCCATGGAGTGTTCTAACATATCAGAGAAAATTGACATCATACACCTCTGGAAAGTGGCAGGTGCATTACAGAGTCCAAAAGACATTCTTCTAAAAGCAAAAGTTCCATATGGACATGTGAAAGTAGTCTTTTCCTGATCATCCGGTGCTATGGCAATCTGATTGTAACCGGAGTAGCCATCTAAGAAACAATAAAACTCTTTTCCTGCTAGTCTATCTAACATTTGGTCTATGAAGGGTAATGGAAAATGGTCTTTTTAAGTGGCTTTATTAAGCCTTTTATAGTCTGTACATATCCTCCAACCAGTTACTGTTCTAGTAGGTATAAGTTCATTCTTTTCATTTGGTACAACAGTGACTCCACCCTTTTTGGGTACACATTGCACAGGACTGACACAAGTACTAGTAGCAATAGGATAAATTATGCCAGCATCAAGTCATTTTAAAATTTCCTTTTTGACAACCTTCTTCATGATAGGATTGAGCCTTCTTTGAGGCTCAATGGAGGTGAAACTTTTGTCTTCCAAAATAATTTTATGTTGACAAATGGTGGGACTTATCCCCTTGAGGTCAGCAATGGTCCATCCTATGGCCTTGGTATCAAGTTTCAACATGTCAACCAACTTTTCTTCTTAGTCAGCTTTTAATGATGACGAAATAATGACTGACAACTTCCCTGAATCTCCTAAAAAGGCATACTTCAAATGTGAGGGGAGTTGTTTTAACTCTAAATCTGGGGCAACATCTAAGGAAGGAACAATAATCTTCCTATCCTCAGTTTAACTTCAAAAGCAGCAGATTCTTGTGGTGTTTCTAATTCCTCAAAATCTTCTTCTTCATCACTATCAGTCTCAGATAAACCTAAGATTTCCCCCAAACTTTTTTCTTGACACCAGGTTTCTATCATACTCAAAGTAGAACACTCCTCTCTTTCTTTCGGGTACCTAAGAGAATTAAAAACATTAAAATTCACCTGTTGGTCTTGGACTCTCATGATTAATTCTCCCTTCTGTACATCTATCAGGGTTCTGCCAGTAGCTAGGAAAGGTCTCCCTAAAATGATGGGAATGTCTTTGTCGGCTTCAAAGTCTAGGATGATAAAATCAGCTGGGAAAATAAACTTATCAACCTGAACTAGGACATCCTCAATTTTTCCTCTGGGATAGGCTATAGACTTATCAGCTAACTAAAGAGTTACAATTGTAGGTCTAGCTTCACCTATGCCTAGGGTGTTGAAGATAGATAAAGGCATAAGGTTTATACTAGCACCTAAGTCACATAGAGTTTTCCCTATCTTTTTTCCTCCAATTGAACAAGGGATTGTAAAACTTCCAGGATCTTTCATCTTAGTAGGGATTTTACTGGACAACAAAGCACTGCAACCTTCAGTCAGAGCTACAGTCTCATATTCAGTCAACTTTTTCTTTTTTATTTAAAATGTCCTTTGAAAACTTTGCATAACTTGGCATCTGCTCAATTGCTTCAACCAAGGGTATGTTTATGTGAAACTGTTTAAAAACATCAAGAAACTTTTTAAATTGTAATTCTTCCTTTTGATTCCTTAATCTTTGGGGATAAGGAATATAAGGAGTGACTGCAATAGGAGAAGTAGTCTTTTGAAGAGTTGGTGCTGAAATGGGTTCTGAAACTGGTCTCACAATGGGTTCTGATTCAGTTCTATTAGGGATTGTAGGACTGGTCTGGTCATTTATTATGGGACTGTCACTAGATTGTGACACATCCACTACAACATTTTATTTGGGAGTATTGGGTTCATCAGGAAATAACAGTGGAAAATCTACTCTTTCTAGAATAGCCATACTATCTATGGGCCTGACTATGGGTTGAGGCTCACTAGTACTCTCTGAATGGTTCACAGGAATGGTACTCACAAAATCTGGTACAGAGGTAACAGAATCTTGTTCTACACTTTTCTTTTCAATCTCTGCTTTGTTTGGTTCTTTTTGTTCTTTTTGGGTATTTTCTAAATAACTCTTTCCACTCCTTAAAGTAACAACCTTAACATGCTCTTTTCCTTCTCTCTGAGGTATCTCTGTATCACTAGGTAGAGAACCTACTGGTCTTTTTCTTATCTCCAAAGCCATTTGTCCCATTTGAGTTTCAAGATTTTTAATTGATGCTTGAGTTTGGGTTATAAAACCCTTCATCATTACATCCAAGGAAGTAGATGATTCAGCTTGCTGTTTAGGCTTGCTTTGGAAAGAAGAGTGATGATTTTGAAAATTAGCATGTTGATTATTATGATTGGCTTGATGCGCTTGTGAGTGAAAATTAGATTGGCCTTGTTGTTGAAAATTGGACTATCCTTGTGGTTGAAAATTGGACTGTCCTTGAGGCTTTTCCATTGGCGGATTAAGAGCTGGACTAAGCCATGAAAAATTTGGATGATTTTGCCATCCAGGATTTAAGTCTGCGAAAATGGTTCAGTCTTGTTGACAAAATTTACATGCTCAGGATTTTCAGGACAATGCTCAAAAGAGTGACCTTCACCACAGTACACTCATTGCACTAATTGAACATTAGGATCAAAGGTATTAGCATCAAATTGCATATGTGGGCTAGATGTTAGATTTGAAATTAGCTTAGTGATCTGAGCTGTTAATGCCGAGACAACATCTACCTCAATTATTCCAGCTGTTTTCTTCAGTGGCATTGGATGTGGGTCAGACCATTGTCCGTTATAGTTGGAAATCTTTTCAAGTACGTCAAAACCTTCATTATAGGTACAAGCTGTGAAAGCTCCGCCTGCAGTAGCATCGAGCATTTGCCTAGCAACGACATTTAAGACATTGTAAAATGTCTCTAACTGTATACAGTACGGAATGCCATGGTGAGGGCATTTCTCAGCAGCTCTTTATACCTGTCCCATGCATCAGTAACTGCTTCATCATCCAGTTGTCTAAAAGTACATATTTCATTCCTAGATTTAGCATTCCTCGTGGGTGGAAAATACTTTTTCAAAAACTTTTCTGCCATTTCATTCCATGTAGTCACAAAGTCTGCTTGCAAAGAATTGTACCATGCTCTTGCTCGATCCCTTAGTGAAAATGGAAAATGTTTTAGTCTCAGAGCATCATCTAAAACATTAGGGATGAGAAAAGAGTCTATGATTTTCATAAAAGAACGCAGATGAGAATGAGGATCTTCAGAAGATAAACCAGCATACTGGAAGTTTGTTTGAAGCATTTGAAACAACAGTGGTTTAAGTGAAAAATGGGTGGCACCAATGGTAGGCTTACGTATTCCTATGTGTAATTGATTTAAGTTAGGAATAACATACACCATAATGCCACCATTTTTAGCATTTGCAAGACGAAATATGTTTTGAGTCTCATCCTCATGTGGAATATTTGGTTCTGTTAGGACTGAGAAATCAGTATTAATTGTATTCGTCTTGAAAAGTTTAATATTGTCTATAATTGTAAAAAGTCAGCGTGTTTGACTTTTCTTAGAGGTTTGACTTTGACTTGTCTTTGTAGTTTGACCATATAAATATGGTTTAGTCTTTGTAATTAGTTAGAAGTGAGCTTTATTGTAATACGTACATTCATAATAGAGGTTTGACCAGAATTGAGAGGATTGACTTTTCCTCTCAATATTCATATATGTGTTTTGATGATATTAATGCAATATCAAGATTCTGCCATGATTGTTGTGATAAAATGAAGAATTGATCAGATATTGTGGACACACAATTGGTATCAAAGCTGGAATGCAAGAAATCAGATGAAGAAATCGAAAAGATAAATGAATTTTTTTCTGATTTTTTTGGTGTTCTTGATTTTTTCTTTGATTTTGATCCGATTTTTCATTAAAATCTTGTGTTTTTGTGTTAAAAATATGATCAAAATGTTCGAAATTTTGTTGTGAATCTTTGTTATTCACAAATTTTTGTGATTTGATCAACTTAAATCAAGATTTGATCGGATTTTTAGGTTTTTTAAATTTTTTTGTGTTCTTGAATTTTTTTTAAAACCAGTGGTTTTGATCCAATTTTTCTTAAATTTCTTCTAGTTTTTGTGTTTTTGTTAGTTTTAATCTGTTTTTAATTTTTTTTGGGTTTAATTTTGTTAATCCGTCTAAAATTTCAAGGCCCAAGTTCATTTTTGGCCCACATTTTGTTGACCGGATAAAGAG
Source organism: Cynara cardunculus var. scolymus (assembly GCF_001531365.2). NCBI lineage: Eukaryota > Viridiplantae > Streptophyta > Magnoliopsida > Asterales > Asteraceae > Cynara > Cynara cardunculus. The sequence goes on from NW_020202810.1 coordinate 25,906, forward strand.
TCCGGTTGGTTCTTCAAATSATTTCACAGGTTGAGTGTTCATCTACACCGCACAAATAAATCATTTCACCGGATTTCTGAAGCGGTTTAGTACAAAGCATCACCGGATTTCAAGCGGTATTCATCTACACCGCAGGAGTATTGTCCTGTGTTCATGTAAACCTAACGTAGCTTGAGCGGAGAAGAGCTTGACCGGTATCTTGAGCGGATTATAAACCGGACAGAAGCTTACATCGTTCGACTAGTTTGAGCCTCAAGATTAATCGGAGTTCTAAATCACACGGACTTCTAAATCGCTCAGGTAAGTATTTCAAACTCATCGATTTAAAACAGTGGTGACCGGATACATACACCCCTTGACCRGATAATTGTCCGGATAGGCAAATCRATTGGTTGAGCGATTTAAGCGAGTTGAGTGAACTAGTGATTGGATAAGTATCAATATCAATCAGATTCTAAATTGCTCAGGTTATGAATGTCGTTACTTGTTTGATTCTTAGTCATTCGGTCACTGCAAACTGTAATTTGATYTTCTCACCTGTTGTGTTTCTTGAATCGATGCATCAGAATTTAAAAACTGGATGCTGGTCAAATTGTTCAAAGAACAGCAACAAAGGGTAAGTCATCGTGGGGAATCGCATATCATCTTGCAATTGAACTTGCAATTGAACCTGCAAATAGTTCTTTGTTGGACCGTATTACTCAGTTCAGGGTATTGAAAACTTACTTGATTAATTAGATAGACATTGAGTACGTAGCGGACAGTAGTAAATCAAGCAGGTAGAAATCAATGAGAACACAATGAAGAACTCTTGAAGAACACAGAGAGAGAGAATGCTTCAAATGATTTTCAATTAGAAAATGTTGACAATTACAAAATGGAAGCTGTTTAATTACAAAGGCCTAAAGCTGCTTTTATACAAGCAAATAACCGCAAGGACAGACCTAGACGTATTAATTAATCTAAGCCGTTCAAATAAAGCAGATTACAAACACGATCACGTGTTTAGCACGAGCAGCTAATAAACCTAAGTACAACGAGACAATAGAGATCCGCATAGAAGACTAACTGCAGACCCTCTGTGAGATACCACAGAGGTTCTGCTGTTTATGACTTGAAAGCTTGATACAGAGGAACATTCTTCCAGAACCTCTGTGAGACACGACAGAGGTTCTGTCGCCTTTGTCTTGAATGATGGGCTACATTGTTGAATGTCCTCTGCGGTCTTCTGTGACAGATTATCTTCTGTCAAAACTTGCTGTGTTACTTTTTCGATACTTTTACATTCAGAGATGATGAGAGCTAACAATCTCCCCCTAAGTATGAAAAAGTAAACTAGGAATGGAAAGAGCAAGACATTACTTGAAAGAAATTACAAGAAGTGATTAACCATCAACCTCTGAAATGAAATACTTGAACGTAAATTACAAAGCGTTAAATTTAAAGTTACAACCAGACAAAAAAAAAGGTTACAACGTTTGTGAARCTATGCCAAATTCAAGAAGAGTCAAACAGCAGATTCTGGAAAATCATCTATTTGGTATACGAAGTCTGTCTTGATCGTTCTGTAAACGTTGAAGAGGAACTCCCTGAAATTGATTTGAGCTCTGATTGGTTCCAAGATATCAGAAACCTCATCAACCCTTAACTTTCCATTTGCCACCTCTGCCATGATGCACTTGAATATCCATTCCAATGTCTCGGCTGAGAACTTGTGCGGTTCGATTGGGTCAAAGAATCTAAGTATCTGATCCTTGTCCACATACACAAACCCAAAGATGGGATTGTGTATAATGGTGTTCGGATAGTACCTAGCGACCCAACTTGGTCTGCTGTAAAGAGGGGTGTTCTTCAGACTCCTCTGTCCAAGTCGCATGGCCAACTCGAAGTCTTTCTGGCTGCAGTACATAACGTGTGCGCGCATGACTTGAATCAGCCTT
>NW_020202811.1:0-7318 GCF_001531365.2 Cynara cardunculus var. scolymus
AATTGAACGCTCTTTTTCTGATTTTAATGCTTGCTGGTAATTTTCAATATAGATTTTCATCTTATTAATCTGTATATTGCAAGGTTGATGAATTATTTCATCATTCATCTGATAATCTTTCTCGTTGTAACTCTCGATATTCTTTTCCAGCTCAGCAATCTTTGCTCTCAACTCCTTTATGATATCTGCCATTAGAAACAAATTGATCAGTTAAGGATCTATGTAGTGAAATCAGATAAAAGAAATATGAACAGTTAAGCTCAAAAGGAATATAAAAACACAAACACTGAAAGCACACACAAAAACAGATATACAATGATCCAAAAAGAAAATCTAAACACAAACAAACTAAGAAACCAAAAACAGTCCAAAAAAAATTATCCAAGTCCAAAAATCTGATTCTATTCCAAATCAATCTGATCCAAGTCCAAAACAAACAATATCAACTCTTTACAATACAGATATTACACTTTTTAAAAAAAATGATCTATCTGCTCTCGAAAGTCGATTCAAAAAAACCACTTGAATGCTTCTCTTATCAGTCCTTCACTTGGACTGCAGTGACTTGTTCTGGTATGCTTCAAATCCAAATCTGCTGTCAAGACCTGCACACTGTTAAGAACCTGCACGCTTGCTTCAAATCACCTGCTGTCTGCAAAGAACTTGTTAACTCTGTTGCTGTCAAAAGTCATGAACAGATCTGCTCAATGTGAAACAGTTCAAGATACAATGCTTAAGCCTTCATTTCCACAGCTGACTACAGTTTCCACACCAACATTAAACAGCTTAAAACAACAACTCAAAAATACTCAAAACAGCTTTGGAAGAATCTGTTGACAAGTTAATCAAGAAAATTCAACTACTTTGACTGCCTAAACAGATAGTGATCAACTCAATTAAGCTGCTATTTTTCACAATGAACCTGTATTTGACTTAGATCTATGAATCAAACCAAATATGATCAAACCTGCTTAAATCTGCGCAACGTCAAAAACTTTATGCAAAAACCTGCTGTCAAGATCACAAATAACTCTGTTGCAGCTACTGTTTCTTGTTGCTGTCTAAACACAGCACAACACACCCCTGCTGTTAGTCTTCTTCTGTTTGAGCAGCTTCTATCTTCTCCTAAACCAAAACCACAAACCTGTTAGTGTTAGCTTCTGTTTGAACTGCTACACACTGCTGTTACCAACACAACACATTTACTACACTAAAACAGCTCAAAACATTTGCTGTTGTTCTGTTTGCTGCTGCTGCTTGCAGAAAATGAAACAGTTACTGTTCTTATTGACAAATCAAGACCACAATCAAGACCTGCTTAAACACTGCACACAGCTGCTTAAAACAAAAACATGTAAAAACAGTTTAAACCTATCAAAATGTAGTTGCTGTTAAGCCTGCTCAAACTTGTAAAAACAGTTTAAACCTGCTGTGTAAAAACAGTCCTGTCTTGAGTTTAAATCAAAACAATCTGCTGAGCTGCTATGTATGATCAATGGTCAGCTTTACTTTAATCAAAACAGGTAGGACAAACCTGTTTTAGCAAGAGTCAGCAGACACTATTTCCTCCTGATTAAACCTGTGAAATCTGGGCATTATTAGAGTATGACAGCAAGCATGTTTAACAAAACAGCAAACACTTTCTTCTCCACAAAAACAGCCTACTAAACTGTTGTTAATCACTATACAGCCTGCTAGTTGTTGATGCTACTAAACCAAAACCCAAGTCAAAAACAGAACACAATGCTACAATGTATAAGATATCTTCTGTTCCAGTCCTCAAATCACAAACCTGTCAATACTTGAAGATAAACCGGACAGCATAAAAGAATAAACCTGTTAAAAGTCTAAACCGGACACAGGCAAGAGCATAAACATTTTAGCATAGAAAACAAATTGGACAGCATAAAAGCAATTTAAGAAATATGATCAACTCAATCAACAATTATGTTGAATCAAATCAAATCAAGAAACGATGTACACCTAATTTGGATCAAAAACAGAGAATGATAGGAATCTRGGTAAATGAAATCAAGCGGATTAGAAGTCCGCTCAAAATTCTTAGATGAACAAGTCCTAAACCGTTTGGGATGGCTTACCTGCTGAATGAATCAGAGCCCTAATCCGGTCAAGTGGTGACCGGTTTAGATGAACACCGGACAAGGAGTAAACGGTTGAGGTATAAACCACTCAAGATAGGTGCGGTTTACCTCTTCTCCCTTCAAGCTACGTGTGGTGTATATGAACACCGCTCAAGATATCCGGTCAAGGGTTGATCGGTATACATGAATACCGGACAATCTGAGACGGAAGACTTACCTGTTTACACGAATCCGAACACTATCAGATCAAGATTGATCGGTTTACCTCTCCGCTCGTTCTCCGCTCATCTCCGCTCAAGTGATGTGCGGTGAAGATGAACACCGCTTGAGGAATCCGATCAAGGATCGTGCGGTTTAACCTTAGTCTTCACGATGAACAATCCGATTGATACTTCTACAAGATGCTTCTCGGTTTAATGATCAAGATATGTTGAAGAAACCATACTCTTATCCGGACAATTTAATGGGCTTAAAAAAACATTGGGCCTTAGAAATGTTGAACGGATTAACAAAAATAAAACCAAACTCAAAATAAAACCAGATCAAAAACTATTAAAAAACACAAAAACAAAAAAATTTAACAACAAAATGGATCAAAAACACTGACATTAAAAAAAATCAAGAACACGAAAAAAAAAACCCTAAAACCGATTTAATCTTGAAATTCAGTGATCAAATCATGAAACTTTGTGAATAACAAAGATTCACAATGTAATTTCGAGCATTTTGATCCTGTTTTAAACACAAAAACACAAGAATTTTATGAAAAATCAGATCAAAATAAAAAAAATCAAGAACACGAAGAACACGAAAAAAATATTCAGAAAAAAGAAAAAAAAATCACTTATCTCTTCGATTTCTCTATCTGATTTCTTGCATTCCAGCTTTGATAGCAATTGTGTGTCCGAAATCACTGATCAATCTTCATTTACTTCATAATCATCCTGGCAGATCTAATTTGCATGCTAGAACATCAAGATGAACATTAAGAACATTCATATGAAGATAAGAGAAAAGGTCAAACTTGTAAGCTCTGGTCAACTCTCTTAATACGTATGATTATTACAATTGAGCTCCTCTTCACTAATTAGAAAATACTAACCACTATTTATATGGTCAAACTACAAAGACATGTCAAAGTCAAACCTCTAAAGAAAAGTCAAACACGCTGACTTTTTACAAATATAGACTATTTATAAACTTTCAAGACGAATACAATTAATACTGATTTCTCAGTCCTAACACTCATCTCTCTGAGGATTTTCAAACCGTTTGGGTAAATAAAGGTGTAACATATTTGAAGACCCAGCACATATCACAGAGGCTCTGTTACCCTTAGGCCTCTGACAGAACTCTCTTATAGATCTTGTCTATTGATATGGTGCGCGTGGTTCTATGGATAAGGGTTAAAGCATATCACGCGCGTGTCAGAATCGGGGGCGCACGTCATCAATCGCGCGTCTTCCCAACACAGCGTGTCATATTTTTGATTCATCACACCCTATATCCACTCATCACGTTATTTCCCCCAATAAAACGGTTCAGTTCAAATCCCTCACTATAAATACCCCCTTCCCCCCAAAACGTAAACCTTTACAATACCTTTCTTCTCAGACGAACCTGCAATTTCTCAAGCTTTACTAAAACCTGCAAATATGTGGTCTTCTTCAGCCTCCGCCCAATCTGCTAACGTTTCAAGCGACAATGAAGTCACTCAAGCCCAAGCTTTAACATCTCATGCCTTATCATTTGTCCAGAATCGATACAAAAAAGTCGTTCTTGTGAAGAAACCAAATAACTATTACTTCGTTCCATCTTCAACAGGTTTCCCTGATTTCACCTTCCCCCTACTAGAAATTCTTCGAAACCATTCCTTATTTTACGCCCTTTCAGCCACCAAACCTATGCCTGGGTCATATATTACCCAATTCTTCCTAAGCTCATACGTTACAACCTTGGACAACACTGGTTTGAGCATAGTTGGTTACGCCTCTCACCCAATCAACAAATCCTTGGTGCCAATGGAACTCAACGTTAATACTCTTCGAACTGCCCTGCACCTACCCTCCCTGGAATCTCTAAATTTTGATGCTTTCGCCCCAACCCCCACAGACTCCGAGCTATTTGAGTTTCTCGAATTTCATTCCTATGCCACCAAGACCAAAATTACCAAAAGGACTCAATTCAAACGAAAAGGCCTTACCCCAATCTGGAGCACCTATTCTCCATAATAAACTGCTGTCTAACAGGGAAGGTTGGCAGTCATGATCAAACCTCTCATGCAATGCACTCAATTGTCTACGAAATTTATTTCAACTTGCCTCTCGATTACGCACAACTTATATTCGAGGATATGGTTGGACTAATCAAGAAGAAATGCGCGACACAGAGGGGTGAAAAGTCCAAGGTTAAGGCGCAGAAGAAGGCCAAGGAAGACCTGAACCATCCTAACCTAATTCTACAAAGGTTCTTTGGCCTCGTCTTTGGGGATTTGATTGCAGAGAAGCTGCCCTCTGCCGAACCTAATGCAAGACTGTATCCTTTTAAGGAGTTCCATCCGACAGAGCATGAGCTTGGGTACAGAAGCCCCAGACCCCTATCTAAAGCCATGCTAAACTACCTTATTCATGAAGATAGGAAATCATACAGACGTGGATTCAGGAGGCCAGAGCCGGTCCCTGAAACCCCTCCACGCATAGGGATCCCCTTAGGAGAGAGAGTTGAAAAAATGAGGGTCGAGGGACGACAGGAGGAGCCAACAAAGGCTAGACAGGTGAGTGAGGAAAGACCTAGAGTAGCAAGTCCCCCACCTAAGAAGCCAAAGAAGACACAGAAGGGTGTTGATTCTTCTGTGAAAAAGGTAGGGAAGAAGAGACCCGCAGAAGAAAAGGGTCCAAGTAGTCCTCTACAGAAACAAAAGAAAAAGAAATCGAAGAAGGCCCAACCCACAGAGGTTGTGGTCATAGAGGCTGCAATTCCAGAGAGCCCTGCAGAGGCTACTCCAAAGCGCAGAAGGCTGCGCAAAGTGGTTCGTGATGAGTCCCCAACAGAGCAGATTCAAGACGTTATCTTCCAAATTCAACAGGAGTTTAAAGCGCCTACGGAAGTAGCTGACTTGGGGACAGAGGTCGTCTTATACAACGAAGAAGAAGAAGAGTTGGAGTTAGGAGAGGGAGAAAAAGATACCCAAGGTACACATCCTAGCCCTCCTCCTAGTGCWACCCACGTTTCTAGGGACCCTGTTCTAGAGGGATCCCATATTGAAAAAGGCGTGCACACGCTGAGCCCCACCCAAGCTAACCTCGCAGAGGACATTCTTCCTTCCTCTGTCGAATGCCCTACCCGGGAACCACAACTTACTCCAACATCCTCTCAAAAGGATGGTGGTTTTACAACAAGAGTCTAATCGCCCAAGGACTCGTCACAACCCAAAGAGGCATTTGTTGCCTCTCTACACTTGAGTGACTAACCAAAACATGCTTCAGAGGCATATGTGAGAGTCACAGAGACTGAGGGTCTAGAACGCCCAAAGTCCACACTCGATCCCTCTGCCATGTTAGGCTCTGAACCTCCAAGGCACGATATTGACATAACACTGGTAGGCTCTCCTCACAGAGAAGTCCGAGGATCCGATGGAAGTCCCTGAGCAGACTTCGCAAAACTAGTCGTTGAGGGCGCCTCACACTCCGAGGCTACTAGGTCACCATGTGTTGGTGATCTAGGTTCCCAGGATGCCTATGTGACGAAGGGGGAGTTACAAACCTTCACCACAGCGGTATTCCAAAAGATGGATGAGTTGAAAAGCTTGTTCATCTCTCGATCGATGATAGAGGATCTTGCTCCAATCACAGAGGCTCTGAAGGAGTTGACATCCACAACTACAGAACTCAAGACGACTCTTTCAGCCCTTCAGAGCTCTGTACTTCATAAAGATGACCATGCAAAAGCCTTTAGCGCTCTGTCACTCAACCCCTCTTCAATCCAGAAGCTGAAGACAGAGCTATCAGAGGTGGCCGCCCAGTTTGCTGCTGATTTCATCTCTGCAGGCTACACAGACTACTCCACATTCAAGGACGAGATCAAGAACATGTTCTCCTCTGCGGTCACATACGGTATTGATACCAAATCTTCCAGGGCAAACATCAACCATCTAGCCACTCGTAGAGAGTTAGAAGCAATGGTTGAATCCCTAGGAGATATCGTGAGCAAGCACACAGACCAACTCCTTAAAGAGGCCCGAGCTTCCAACCAATCTATCAGAGACTGCAGTTCAAATCTCGTCAAAGAGAGTGACTCCTTCAGAAGCGAAATCTATCGAAGTCTCTCTAAAATGAAGTGGGCCTCAGAGATCGACATCAACAATGCTTCTGTGCAAGCAGAGCTGGTGATCGAGAAAATGGAGAATGTGGCCACCAGAATCTTAAAGCGATTGAAGAAGGCTTCCCTCATTACTTGCAAGGCAGAAGCCACCAAAAACCATGACGATCAAGGAGGTGATGACCATGATCGTCATGAGGGGGAGAAGAAGACGAAGAAGAAAGTTGAAGAGCCAAAGAAGCAGACCTCTGCCAAACCACTAAAGATAGTGGACTCTACAGAAGCCCTGTTCTCAAAAGACAAAGCACCAGAGCCTAAGGGGAAAGGCAAGGGCAAAGTTGTAGAGGAGTCGCCACAGAGGGGGTCGAGCTCTGAAACGCCACAGGAGATAAACGAAAAAGAGTACGATGATCCAGAGCTCGTTCAAGCATTAAAGGCATCTTTGGCAGAAGCTCAAGCAAGAAAGGGCAGAGCCCCTATCCCCAGAGCTGGTGAAGGCTCATCCTCCAAGATGGCGAAAGAGGAAACGTCCACGGGTACGTTCGACGCTCTGGTAGGAACCGTACGTTCGACGCTCTGGTAGGAACCGTCAAACCTATCCTAGCAGAGGGGTCTACCCAGAGGCCAATTCTAGAAAAAAAGAAACCAGAGTACCAGAATCTGCCACAGTGGGAAGGGTGTATGAAATCTTTGAATCGATGAGCAAAATTCCCACACAGAAAGGTGCACACAGAGCCTGTAACCACTGTGGAGGAGATTCTGTGGTGGCGCTATTCTGCCGTAGACATAGAGCCCCCTTACGATCCAGAACTTACAAGTATACCCTCTGCAGCTGTGAAGTTTCTCTTCTCAAAGCTTACAAAGCCATGCGAGCAGGTCTTCTCAGAGAACGTGATAAC
>NW_020202811.1:11013-12441 GCF_001531365.2 Cynara cardunculus var. scolymus
TAAATTGTTTTAAATGAAGTATCTCAGTAACTTTTCTTTACATTGAATGACTCTTCACATTCTTAAAAACTTTTTATTTTTAAAAGAAAATAGTAAATGCACGTCTTTATGATGACATTCTCTGTTTTCCATAAGCGACGCTTTGAGACGCGCAAAATAACTTGTCATTATGCTACCTCATTAAATTCCATCCAATCATGGATGAGAATGTGACACATTTCTCATGATGACCACTTTTTGAACCGTCGTCTTTTCTCTCTCTCATATTTCTTCTCTCTCTACTCTTACCTATAAATATGAGATTTCTTCTTCCCTTTTCTCTTTATGCTTTCAAAATTATTAGTCGAACATCTGCTAATATTTCTCCAAAGCAAGAACATCTTTCAAACCCTCTTTTTTAGACCTTTTCTCTTCAATCACAAAGGTCAGAATCCTTCTCTTTCTTTTTCTTCGTTAACAGAAATCTGTTTAATATTATTAAGAACCTTGTTCTCTTAAYRCATTRAACTAAAGATTRTTAATCATTTCTTTCTTGATTAATAAATCTGTTTCTTGATACACATTCTACTTGAAAAACCCTTATTTTTCATGGTTTTTTCAAATGAAGTTTCTCCTGGTTTAAAGACTTTTTCTATACTCTTTTAACCATATATTCTTGGTACATTTTCTAACTCTTTCGTTTCCTATTTATGTTGATTATTTAATAAAATACAGATGGCTGCCAAGAACGTCAACTTCGCTATTGATGAGATCTCGATCAAGGCCAACAACCATCTTGCCTTGCTCGAGATACCTCCTACACGAGCCTTCTACTAACCGGCGGCTGACTTTGTCAAACAGTCGTCGCTCGGCTGCGCTCTCAACCATGAGCCTCTCATGGTTAAAGAAATACTCTAGCAGTTCTGGTACACTGTTGAGGTCCAAGACGAAGCCGGACAAACATTGGAGCAAATCCACTTCCCCTTCAACCGTATGGAAGTGAACTTCGGGGTTTCTACACTCCGCTCAGCTCTCCGTCTTCCAAGGGGTCCCTTCGACAGCGAACCCTCCACTGTCGAGATAATCTCCTTCCTCGATGCCATTGGCTATCAGTGGCCAATGAAGAAGGACTCCGATGCTCCTCTCAAGTCACTGACAAAGATTGAGAAAAATAGGATGTCAGCTGTCTTGCAATACCTATTCTCTCACTTCATCCAGTGCATGGGTGGAAATACTGGTGGTCAGGACCAGGCCTCCAGGATTGCCTTTATAATAGGCGTCTCTGCGAATCAGCGTCGCAATATAAATTATGCTGTGGTCATTTTCGATGACCTGGTGCTAAAGCTGAACAAGCGCCAGCGAGAAAAGGTGGTGCCTTACACCAGGTTTCTTTCAATGGTTATGGCTAAGATTTTCAAAAATCTTTACCCCAAAGAAGGAAACCTTCCA
>NW_020202811.1:13945-16053 GCF_001531365.2 Cynara cardunculus var. scolymus
CTGCTGCTGGTGATGATGATGATGTTGATGAGGATGAAGATGATGATGAAGATGATGATGAACCTGTCATTCCAGACACCGAAGATGATCTAGATGGTGACGACAACGACGATGATGAAGATGACTTCACCATCAAGTTCCAGAAGCCATCAACCGTCACCAGAGGTGTTGCCCTCAGGGAAGCTCAATCCCAGGGGGAACAAAGACAAGGCGAATCGACTCCATTAGAGCACCAGGACCCCAAGTCGAAAGGCAAGGCGGTTACTGAAGAAGGTAACTTGAAGGTACTTTTCTCATGCCCTCAACAAACCTTATTTGAAGACTCTACCTCTCATGTAGTGATCACTTCAGAGTACCAACTTCATATCCCTTCAACAACCTGTGGTCGACTGGAGTGGGTATCTGATCAACCCAGCTCTTATACTCCAACAGACCAGCAGATGTCTCAGCTTAAGGAGTCACTCGACCAGCCCAGAGTAAAAATTCCGCTTCGTACCTCTAGTGATGGTGAGTTTGACTTTCTTTCTAAAGCTGAAAGACTCGAGGCATTATGGGCTGAAGAAGAGCTAGAGCTTCAAAGGAAGCAGACTGAAGACAGCTTAAAGCTGGCCAAGTCTCTAGCTGCTAAAGTCYTTCCCAAGAAAAAGTCCAAGAAAACGGTGAGTGCTGTCCAAGCCCAAGCTAAAATTCTTTCTATGGCAGAAGCTGAACACAAGAGGAAGCAAAAGCTAGCGGACAAGGATAAGCAATGGAGCGAAKCAAAGCTGAAAAAGAGACTCAGTCCCTGCCCAATCATCAGCGTCAGCATCAGCGGACGATCTAAAGACGGTGGGACACTGGTCTCAATGCTCATCACCAGGGACAATCTTGATGCCGTTACCGAGTACCCTTCCTACCTTGGCCGTTATGGATACAGCGAATGGATGGAGATCAGACAAGCCATTCAGCAATCCAAATCGAGACACAAGACCCTTATCGAGGACACCATCAACGAACTTATCAAAAGGATGTCCAAGTATGTCAAGGTCCCTAACAGGCCAACTCTGAAGAAAGGTGGGAAGAAGAAAATAAAGGTCTCTGATCCCAATGAAAGATCATTCCTAAGGAACGAACATGAAACAAGGTTCTCCTTAGATGAAGTCCTGAAGGGTCATCTGAGTATTGACATTTCTATGCTAAATCTTGACTTGCCAAATAAGGGTCCCTATACACCCAGCTCTGTGCATTTTAAACCTGAGTTAGGAGTTATATTCCTTGACTATGAAGGTGAAGTCAGATTTCAGAGAGTGTCAGAGCTACATTTATGTCCAATGGATCACTTGGTGTATCTCTTGCAATGGATAGATGATAGCATGCCTGGAAAAGTCGTCGATCTGAAGATACGAAGGGAATTCCTATGTCGAAGAAACCTTGGTGAAAATGTATCTGATTACATAGATCTAAGTGTTCTAGAATAAGATTCTCTTTGTAACAACAATCTACTTTTCCTTGTAATTCTTTTTCTATATCTTCTTTCATTGATTGTATTTACATTCTGTAAATTCTAAACATGTACTGTAATACTTGTATTATTTCCATTGATTAATAAAATGAGTATTCCATGTACTTCACTGAAAAAGATCCCTGAAAAAAGTAATAGGGACCCAAGTCTATGAGTTCCAATGTTACTTTCATCATTCACTAACAATCTCTAAATCAGTGAATAAGCTTTCAGTTTCAGTTTCCGTCCTTGTAATTTTCTTAGATATAACTTAAGAAAACTTCTCAAGTTGAAACTAACCAAAACTGAAAAAGATCCCAAAATAGTAAAAAGGGACATGTACGTTATATATAACTTTTCCTTACTATTATTTGATAAGATAACTTTCTTTATGTTATCTTCTTATCATCAAATAGGGGGAGATTGTTGATCCTCTCTCTCAGTGATTTGATGATAATCCCTTTTCCCTTTCACGATGTATTTGTGTTTCTGTATTTTCAGTTCCATCGATCATCACTGAGTATGTTCAGTGATCGCTGCAGAACTTGCATTGTAAATTCATCAGAGACAGCAATACTTCAAGAAGACAACACTCACACCAAAGAACCTTCAGTGAACGTCGAAGACT
>NW_020202811.1:16228-27838 GCF_001531365.2 Cynara cardunculus var. scolymus
TGCACAGAAAGGACAAACCCATACCCTTGCAAAAGTTAGTACGGTACGGAGCCGATTAGTCGACTCTTTGTCCACCAACTTTAGGCAAGGATGTCTGCTCAAGAATAGTGCTTTTGTACTATTCACTGTAGCAAAGGACAAGCCTTCCTCTTAAGGCTTGACACGCACTCTAAACCTACCATATTGCATTAAACGTTCATTTAATGCACTGGGTATAAATATAAGTGTTTCTTCTCCATGTAGAGAACGCGTGCATCTCTCTGTTATCCTCTTCTTACTTCAAGCATCTTCTAGCTTAAGTAGAAGATCTTCCTTTTAGCAATCTCTTTTCTTGTATTTGCTAAAGATCTGTGTGTAACCAAAGATTGTTTAGATAGGTTTTCTTTACCTTATCTTTCCGCAAACAGTCTTGTAAAATCTGTATTGATCTTCTCTATCTATATATATTTTAAATTTGAAAATATTGTGTTTGTATTCATCCCCCCCCCTTCTACAAATTGTTTCTATTCTTGTAGACCCTTACGGGACCAACAAAAGACCTTAAAGAAACACGCAATAATTACGACTACATAAAAGAACAAAACAGAAATATTTTGGAAAAAATTAGCCAGCCTAAAATAGACCAAGTAGAAATAAAAAATATACAAGAAACTTTAGAAAACTTCACAAATAAACTTGAAAATCAGAAAAATCCCAACTTAGAAGATATACAACAATTAACTAACCAAATTAGCTCTCTTACCATTAATAATACAGGTAAAAAAGTAGTTGCTAGAAAGAAACCATCAAAATAATTATATTTTAAAAGATATAAAACAATAGAAATATGACGACAGAAATAAATAATAGAAATTCAATAATAACCAGATCAACAAGTATGTTAGACAAATTTATGAATAAAAAAGAAGAATATGATACTAAACTAGAAGAAATAATAGACCCAGAATATGATTATGAAAAATTTCAAACTCATGGTTTACATTTATTAAATCCAGAAGTATTATATAATAAAGGAATATTTGAGAAATCAACTCAGTTTTTTAAACATAATAGAGAAATAACAGTCCATTGTATAAAAAATCAAACTAGAATTTTAGACATCGTATCCCAAGAAGCTAAAAAACATTTAAAAAGACAATTTTAATTTCATACATTTAGGATTAATAGTCATAGGAGTAAAAGGATTAATGCGAAAAAATTTAGGATGTAAAGTATTAATTACTCTTTTTGATAACAGAATTTCTAATATTGTTAAAGGAATGATAGCAAGCACAAAAGTAGATTTAAATAGTAATAAAGTTATTATATATTGTAGTCCAAATTTTTTATTAACCATTAAAGACTTTACCAAACATATAAAGATAGGAATACAAACAAGAGGATATGAAGATGTAGAACAAGGAGATAATTTGTTAATATCCTTAGGAATACTGGGTAGATGTTCTCTTACTTCAAAGACAAAATATAAAGTATACAGAAATAAGGTAGTAGACTTAGTTAGCAGTAGAGGAATAAAAATGGTAAAACCAAAAGAATTTTCTTCAGAAGAACTAATCGGATTAGATTGAAACCTTAGTGTTTTTGAAGAACAAAAACCAAAAATGGTTGCCCCTAAAGATGCTTTATTATATACAGATAGATATGGAAAAACTAGTCTAAGATTCACATATTATATTTCAGTACCTAATCAAGAATATAAAGATGAAATAGACAACAGTTCCAAAAGTACAATGGATACTGATGCAGTACATATAGAACAAATGAATAGTGAAACTGACAAGATAATATTTCCAAAAGAATTAAATATGAATTTAAATAAAGCAGAATTATTACAATTAGAAGATCAATTATACTTGTCAAAACAAATTACAGAACAAGAATACATTTATTATGATGAATTTAAAAATATAAAATAGCTTTATTACAAAAAGAAGATCAAACAACCCAAAATACAGATACAAGTTACCAAAAAGAACTAATAGATGAAGAAGCTGAAAGTTATAAAACTACTGCAAAATCTCCGTTTGAAAGAACTGTTCCCTAGGAACAATTCTCTTATAATAGCTTTCCTCTAAGAGCAGCCTATGAAAATTACAAAGAACCACCGAATAATCATAAGTATAAAGCCAGAGGAATAGAAATACCTTTAGAACAACCAATAAATTTTCAGGCAGAATCAAAAGGATATACATTAAATCTAACAGCCCATGATCCACAACTATGGACTAATATAATAGATGTTTGGAAAAGCACACTAATAGCCCATTACTATAGACTTCATCAAGAATTAGAACCTCAAGATATGTATAGATACTTAGAAACGTTTTTAGGAGAAAGTACTAAGGCAATGTGGGAAGCCTTTAAACGAGAACAATCAGATGAATATAATAATTTTATATCATTAGGAAGTAACCCTTATAATTTTGTTAATCAAATACAAATATTGGCAACAGGAGCATACCCTAATTCAGGACAAATGAATGTACAGAAGAAAGCTTTGAGAGAATTAGAACAATTATCTTTATATCAATGGACTAGTGGTAAAAAAGTAAAACACTTTTTAAATCATTATGTATATCTAACAGCCATAGCAGGAAATACCTTTAACCAAGAAATAGGAAATAAATTATTTCATAAATTACCTGGACCATTAGGAYTAGAAATTCATAATAWGTGRAATAATCTACCAGCAGTAAAAGAAAACCCAGATTATCATTGGCCAATAGGGCAGAGAGCTCAGTTTGTAACCAAAATGCTAGAAGAAAAATGTGTAGAATTACAAATACAAAAACAATTAAAACAAACAGACTATAAATTCTGTAAAAATATGTATACACCTCAGACTTATGGAACATCCAACCCGAAACCTAAAAAGAAATATAATAATTATAAAAAACCCAGTAAAGCAAGATATTATCTTAGAAAATCCAATAGAAAGAAACCTTATTTGAATGAACAAAAACATGTTAGAAAGTTTAAACCAGAAAGAACCTATAAAAATAAATTAAGTTGTTATGTATGTAGTAGTAATGAACACTTAGCTAGAACTTGCCCTAAGAGAGTAAATAATTTTGACAAGAAGAGCACTTTAATAGAATGTGTAAATGAAGACCTTATTTCCGTAGATGAATATATTTCAGATAATGAATCAATTTATAGTATAATAACTATAGAAGACAACTATTTAGAAAAAGAAAAAAGCAGTGATTCTGAATCAGAAGTAGTGAGTGAACTTACTCAGGACTCAAAATTAAGTTTACACTTTGTCCATACAGATGAAAAATCGCGTGACCATAATTGGCATAAAAATTTAGGAACARACAGTACTCCTTGTATAATTTGTGCCAAATTTCCCCATAGAACCTTAAGAGCCAAATGTTTAATTTCCCTTAAAGAAGCTTGTGTAAAATGTCTAGAAAAAGAGAAATTAATAGATATAGAACCAGAAAAACCTATAAACACGATGATACAAGAATTAGAAAAACAAGAATTAAGGATTTTAAGAAAAAGAMTAGAAAACGTAGAAGATACTTTAAAAATAGTCCAAAAGAAGATAGACTATTTAGAATACAATACAAAAGGAAAGAAAATAATTAATAATAATAGTTTTGACCAAGACAATATTCAAGTTGTATGTAATAYAGAAAACTTAAAAACTTTAAAAGTAAAATGTAAAGTTAGACTAGATAGTTATATTATTAACTGTATAGCCTTAGTAGATTCAGAATGCTCAAATTGTATTATACATAAACCTTTAGTTCCCAATAAATATATTGTGCAATCAGATTCTCTTAGTGAAGCCCAACAAATGGATGGAGGGCTTTACTTATATAAAGAATTACTAAAACCAAATAGTAAAATAATTTTTGAAACTAATTGTGGGCTTAGCAAAGAATATACTCTTCCACATAATAGTACTTGGGTAAGACATTTAAAGATATCCAACATAGACCTCATTCTAGGACTTAGTTTTTTACTAAAAGATGATGGGAGTGTTACACTAAATAAAGACTACCTACATTTTCAAAGACGTACATTTTTAACTCCTGTAATTTCCTCTTCGCGCATAGAGAAGCGTGGTGGGGAATACCTCCCCGAAAAACCCTATCAATGCAATAAAGAGAGACAATGTCAGCTGAAAGAAGAAATTTTAGACTATGAAGAAAACTTAGAATATGGAGAAGATAATTCTATAGAACATAACTTTGATTTTATAAATAGTGAAACATTATACACAACCTTAGTTATAAACCAAGACATAGACAATTTAATTTCCAAATTAGAAAAAATAGGAATTATAGGGGAAAATATTATTAGATATTGGGAGAAAGACAAGGTTCAATGTGAGTTAAAAATAAAAAATCCAGAATACATAATAAAAACGAAAAACATAGAACCCACTAATGAGGACAGAGAAGATTTTACGATGCATATCTCAGAATTGTTAAAATTAGGAGTAATTAGAAAATCCAACAGTCCTCATAGATCAGCAGCTTTTATAGTAAGAAAGCATTCAGAAATAGTTAGAGGAAAAAGTAGAATGGTAATAAACTATAAGAGACTTAATGATAATACCATAGATGACGCTTATAATATTCCAGAAAAAACAGTACTAATAAATAAAATACAGAATTGTAAGATATTTAGTAAATTTGATTTGAAATCAGGATTTTGGCAAGTTAAGATGCATCCAGACAGCATAGAATGGACTGCATTTACTTGTTCTGAAGGACATTATGAGTGGTTGGTAATGCCCTTTGGACTCAAAAATGCACCAAGTATTTTTCAAAGAAAAATGGAAAATATATTCAATAAACACAGTAATTTTGTAGCCGTATATATTGATGATATACTAGTTTTTAGCAGAAAAAAAGGAACACAAAGGACACCTACATATTGTATTTTCAGAATTTATAAGACATGGTTTAATTCTAAGTAAAAAGAAAATGCAATTATTTAAAGAATATATAGATTTTTAGGAGTTAATATAGGAGAAGGAAAAATCAAATTACAGCCTCATTAGAAGAAGATGGCTAAATTTTTTAGACAAAGTTAATAACACATGACTAAATATTAATATAGAACACATTAAAGGAAGTGATAATAAAGCAGCAGACATTTTAAGTAGACTAATAGAACAAAAAGCTAATTAAAAAAATGAATTGTAAGGTTTGCAGATATTTATACCCAACTCATTATAGATTTTGTACTTGTACTTGTCTTTCTAATTGCTTGTATGTTCCATAATTAGAAAATAATTTGATAAACAGAATGAAAATAGCCATGTTTGTATCTTTAGATATCCCCTTTGAAGTAAAATTTTTAGTTGTAAGAAAAATCAAAGAAAATATTAATGATCGTTTAGAATTACGATGGTTAGACTAATCATAGATTAATCTTCTTTATTAGTAATATTTTTTTGCAGATGAGTAATAGACCATTTAGCCCAGGCTTTTCCCCTGGTACTACATCCTCTCCTCGACMTTTTATTAATAATAATAATCAAAATAGACCAATTTTCAGAGAAAATATGAGATTCGGTCCTTATGAAATGACCGTTTCTCCCAGAGATGATAGATGTTTTAGAACTTTAAAAGAATTTTCCCTTAGCAAAGAAGAACAAGTCTTAATAGACAATCTTTGGATTTGTTACAACAAAAATCCTAAAGATACCAAGTACTTTATAGCTTGTTTAAATGCTTTATAAGAATATTTTACACAGAAATCCAAATGTTTTAAATTTTATGTTGTTTATAGAGGTTTTAAGACTGGATTCTTTCACACTTGGATTGAAGTCCTCAAAGCAATTCAGGGCTTTGTCCGGAGTACAGGAAGTCAAGATATTCAATTAGCTCATTCACATATTCACAGTGACTGATTAAATTGAAACGGAGGCTCAATAGAATTTATAATTTGCAAGAACATACGGGCTTCTTATTGTAACCAAAGGTCATGATTATCCATAGTGGGAGGGTCAGATTCCAGATGGGAAGCCACCATACTTCGAACATACAAACGAATCGTTTTGATCCATTCGAAGTAATTGTTACCATTAAGCTTGTTTTCAGTAACTTTACTACTGGGTGAAATTATGTCAGGAACACGAGTACAACCGGAGGCTTTATCATCAGTGTTTGTCATATTAATCAAATCAGAAATGAACACCCAAGGGACAGACTAAATAGATAGCAATTAACAGAGTTTGACCAAACATATGAGATCAGATCTGTTGCGACTAGATAACAGCAAAATTAGACCAAAAGGATGCCGAAAAACAAACCAGATGGGGATTCCGACCAGAACCCTAAAAGTCGAAGGTCGTCGGAGGCCAGAAAAGGGCTCACGTGCCGGTGTGTGGAGGCGTAACGGCGGCGGACTAGGGTTTCAGCGACGGCGGGGGGGTTCCATCGTGAAAAGTAACTCCGATGTGAACAGTAACGCCGATGTGAACAGTAACGCCGATGTGAACAATAACTCCGTTGATGAACAGTAACTCCGACGATGAACAGTAACAACGATAAACCGTAGGCTCTGATACCATGTAATCAGAGAGAACTCTCTATTATATGATTAATCAGTAAAAATTAAAATTTACAAGAGGAGAGACATTATATATAGACATAATTGAACGGAAAACCGTAACCCTAAAGCCTATCGGGCTTGGACACATTACCATAAACAGGTTACTTAATTAACAACTATCAAGGGTACGTCACTAGATCACCCAATTATCATTCTTCAAAAGTTAAAAAGCATTTGGGTTAACAAATCTGAATCTGTTTTGTCCCGTAATTCTGTTGTTAATAACAATTATCTTCATTTTTTGTGAGATCTACTATTGATTTGATTAATCTTAGCAAGAGAAAGATCATGTGCTCCACATGTAAAACCACTGATTTTGTAAACAGGAAACAGTACAACAGGTGGACCGGAGACAACAAATTTTAGAAGAGTTGGAAGAGTAATAACAGGTATGATAATCATAATTGGTATGGATCCTATTGCATACATGATCATCCTGTTAGAAGTGCGAAAAAGAAAACATCTAATAAAAATAGATGGTTTGGAAGTTACAACATCCCACAAGCTGATACTAACAAAGAAGGACCCAAGTTCGTTTGGGTACCAAAATATGTTTAATATTATTTTGCAGGTGCGTCATTACTGCGCTGATCAGAGATATATACAAATGATGCACAAATTCAGGGGGAGGTTGTAATTTGTCCAAACTGAGGCTTCTGAATACATCTGTTCAGGACCCGCGATTAAATGAATTGTGGTTTCTAAACACTCAGTTTAGGACCCGTGTTAAAAATGTTTTCATTTTTTTTAATTTTTGAGCTAAACTGAAACATTACTTAAATCTACTTTTTAGGAGGAGTCTCGAGAAGTTTTTGAATAAATGTTTTCGGGAAGTGAACTATTTTTTTGTGTGGAAACGAGTACTTTTTATGAACAGGTATTTCCTGAGATTTTACTTGTGTAATTTCTCATCGATCATAACTCCAATACCTGTTTCAGCAATTCTTCAAACTGTTATTATCACGTCTCTTATGAGAAAATCATTTTCGGTGATAATACGTTGTTAGTACTCCAAGTTTGTTTTCTGTTTTTTTTACTTTGATTGATACATATTCGTTAATTTTTTGAATAATCAGAATCTGTAAACTTGTTTTTACAGATCTTCATTCATTTATCTCAAATACTGAATAATCTGAATTTCCGTTTCACTCCTTGTTTGTTTATGCATTAAAGTTACATCTTGATCAATTTTATATCTGATCATTGTGTTTCATTGCAATTTCATCTTGATCAACTATTGTGATGAACTGAGCTTACAGTAAATTTGGGAGGGACTGAGTACTTAACAGAAATACCTCTATGGAATGTCAGAACCGACAAACCTACCCAAGAGGACAACCATATATGAGTGAGCTTTAATTCAAAAAGGGTTTTTGTGCTGAGATTAAAATGAAAAAGAGATGAGTAGTTGTTGTGAGTTAAAAGAATTGATGAGAGTTGTGTCATGATTAAAAGAACATCAGAATCCTGTTGTAAACTTCAAATCACCGGGCATACCACATAATCTATTAGTTCTCAATTCTTTCGAGACTAATATTGAAAAAGGCAAAGCCCAGGCCAATTCTTGTCACAACCCACTAGCTACTCATTTATCTCTCAACAGATAAGTGTTTCAATAACACCTGGGGCACGCAGCTCACATTCTATCAGTTTCTCATTTGGAGAAAGTTGATATTGAAACAGAAGGATATATGTCCCCCTTTCAAGTCTTTTTCATCACTAATTAAGTCTAATAAATTTGTGTAGTGTAACATACACTTTCGCAAATACGTTGCAATTATCCCCTTTATACGTGTTTATGTGATCAAAATGTAAAATTTGGAAGCAAACCTGAATGCAATAAACTATATATGAAATAGTTGGAATCATCGTACGAGGCCCGGGGTAAAACAATTGGAAAGAAACGGGTCAAAAGCATCAATATCTACGTTACAAATACATAAAAACTGACTTTTATTGGAAGATATTTTTGAGATATTTCTATTGTAAGTTGTATATTATCTCTTTACGAACGCGTGAGCGAAAACCACGTCAGAAACGGAGGTCCGAGCGAAAAGTTATGCGATTTTTAGTGATTAGTGGTCAAACCGAGTTTTCAGCCGAGTCAACTCAGTCCCAACTCGTAAAAGTCGGYTATACATGTTATTTACCTTCTTTTTCACCCAAAACAGACTTTCATCTCCAAAACTTACTATCAAGGGTGATTTTGGCTTCATATGGGTGAATCAAGGTTGTTTCAAGGGGTTTTGCTTGATTTTTATGCCAAATTCATCCTCCAATTAAGGTATAACTATTTCATTGGTTAATCTCTTGATTTGAAGCTAGTTAGAGATGAAATCAATGAAACCTAATCTGATTTATATTAGTAATATGTTGTATTTAGATTGGTTATAGCCTAACTAAGTTGTTATGATGCTTGATTGATGATTTGGAGCTTTCGAAAATGAAGAATATAGGTTGAACTTTGATTTGCTTCATTAATGGCTATTTTGGTCAAATTCTTGAGTATTGATCTTGTAATCAATAATATAAACATGATTAGATGGTATTTTTATTGTTGGAATAAAGATTGAATCCAAAATATGGATTTTAGTCTATTTAGTTGGTGAATTTGACATCACCAAATCTATCCGAGATGCTGTTTTGAATGTGCGATAACTTCTTAACCGTAGCTCGGATTGCTACGATTCTGGACATTTTAGAAAGATTATATGTAGATATAAACCTGTCCTTAGACACCTTTTAGAAATAAGGCTTCTATGTTGGTTATAATTGGGTCTAAAAACTGATAAAAAGTTGATTTTGAGCTGTGAATTATAGTGCCTAAAATGAGTTTAAATTAAGTTTGGTTAAGTTTTTGTTGTCGGATCTTTATGAAACTTTGGGTACATACTACAGGTGTTAAATAGGCTCACTTGGTCCTTCCAGAGTGACCGTTGGACGATGTTTAGACGTATATGGACGTAGAGCCTAAGTTGGCTCGATTTTTGAGTATCGAAAAGCACTGTGAGTTTATGGGGCTACTTAACTTGCTATTTGCTAGACATGTGTTATCTATTTGCTACTTGGTTCCACACTCATCCATGTTATATCTCCTTATCAATTTCAAGAGATTATTGGCTATTGCACTCCGTCCTTCCATACATGATACTCGGTGGTTACTTTGTGTTTCACCCGGGGAGGCATGCTTAAGCCCATATCAGCTGAGATTACTCGAGTATGGTGCGTATTTGACCGTGTTAGAGTCTGGTCATTTTCCCCGCTGTCCGGGATAGCTCGGGTCGGAAGATCATTCCACTGGCCGGGATAGCTCGGGTTGTATGATATCTATGATATATATTGTTGTGCTTGCCACGACTGGTATAGCTCAGTGGTAGTACATATC
Organism: Cynara cardunculus var. scolymus; assembly: GCF_001531365.2. Taxonomy (NCBI): domain Eukaryota; kingdom Viridiplantae; phylum Streptophyta; class Magnoliopsida; order Asterales; family Asteraceae; genus Cynara; species Cynara cardunculus. The sequence continues at coordinate 26,196 of NW_020202811.1, forward strand.
AATTATTGACTTTCACACRATCTATTTGTTGCATACTTTGATATTCAGATGTATGATTCTCGAATKRTRATTACTTMTTACATGATTTACATCCTTCGTGATCATTGACTTCCATGGATTACATTTGTGAAGCTTTAGTAGTTAGTAGTTCCCATTTACTCACTAAGCATTATGTGCTTACCCTTTTAGTTGTCCACATTTTTACAGGCCGTGTAGATAGGGCAAAGAACAAGCTCGAGTAGATTGAGATCTTTGCTTTTGGTGCTTCCAGTAGCACGACTCTTTTGGTATTATATAGTTAATCGAATATAACTATGGATTGTAAATTATTAGTTGTCTTTTGGTTGTAATTAAAGTATCTAGATAACGGGTAGCTAATGTCCTCTGTCTTGTATATAGTTTAAGCTTTATGCAAATCTATTAAGTTTATTTTGTCCGTTTTAGGATATTTTGGAAAACAGGTGCTTACGGAAACGTCCTGTAAACCAAGCGGACATTTCAAATTACAAACTCGTAAATATTATATCATGTTTGCTTTCTAAAGGTTTTAAAAAAATATAATTTTTGGTGGTTTGTTTATCATTTATAGAAATGAGGTATTACAAACCTTTTATCATTTATGTCAACCGGGTCTTTCATGTAGTCCACACGATTTATCATTTTTGAGCCTAAATAGAAGCATATGTTGCTTTATCTTTCAACACTACACAGATTTTGCAAATTATATGTTATTTTGCCGAAACATTCATAGATATACTTTTACAAGATATCAATAATTGAATGAAAGACCTGGTGAGATGAACCTTAAAAAGTCTCATATATGAAGTACATCTGTTGTACTGAGTATATTTGTTATATTCACAAGCCAATATTTTATAAGATTGAAGACAATTTCATAAGTTGAAATTGGTTGTTATTTTCCCATTCACTTAATCTGAAAGGATTATAAATGTAACACCCCAAATCCACATATTGCATATAACACATATTTCATATATAGAATACATGTTTTCCCCACATAGGTCCTCGATACAAGAGTCTGTAATATAAAATACACAACCCAAAAATTCCAAAAGTACATGTTCTTGCATCCTAGCATCTATGCTTCCAAAACAGCTAAGCATATAGAGAAGTAATTCACATAACACCCTTTCCCTTATAATCATTACCTGCACACATAATCTGAAAACACGAAAATGAGGGTTAGACATGAATGTCTAGTGAGGTTCCCTTTTATGTAATGCAGGGTGAAGATCACCAAAACGTTTATTTCAAATCATTCATCTTATGAAGTAAAATTAAAAACATACTGCCTCGATCCATCGGGCTTCTGGTTCCAAACTACACTTAGAAAATATTTGAACAACCTTGACCAGAGCCCCTCTGGTCTCTCTTCTAGAGCTTCTGGTTCCTCGACTAGAGCCTCTGGTTTAACTATCCAGACATAGAAAATATTTCGACATTCAGGACCAGAGCCCCTCTGGTCTCTCTTCCAGAGCTTCTGGTCTTCACGACCAGAGCCGTTGGTTTCACACCACACTTAGAATATAATTCGACATTTAGGACCAGAGCCCCTCTGGTCTCTCTTCCAGAGCTTCTGGTCTTCATGACCAGAGCCTCTGGTTTCAAATCATACTTAGAAT
>NW_020202812.1:0-11287 GCF_001531365.2 Cynara cardunculus var. scolymus
ATATCTTCAAATTTATATTTTATTAAAAAATAATATTATTATTGCTTTCTTAAAAACATATAAAATCGTATTATAACATCGACAGAGACAAGTAATATAATAGAATATTAAAATCGAGATGTGTGTCGCTGTATTGTATGAGTACCATATATAAAATAAAATAATTACACAAGGTTATAAGGTTAAGGTTAGGAGGAGTGCCATTTAGCCTTAGCTTGTTTTCGGGTGAAAAGAGTCGAAGAATTTTCCCCGAGGGATAGGGGTCAGTTTCGGACACTTCAATCAATGATTGATTCTGCCATTAATATAAATCTCTGTCCAAAGCTTATTTCTTAAACAACTGCCAACAACTCGCCTTACTCTCTCTCCCCAGACCTTTTCTTTTCTTCCCAGGACGGCAATTCGATTTTCTTTCCTTTTCTTTTTCCAATTTTCTGCGATCCATCGTTGCACCCACTACCAGTTTTCTTCTAATTTTAGGTAAATAAAATGTCTTTGGATCTTCCCCCTTCACGTCGTAGATGCATAAATCATCTTTGCGCAAGAGGGCCGTCGCTGTCTTCGACTGGTTTCAATTTCAGCAATCTTTTAACTTGTTACTGTTGCTCAAACACGTAAGTTGTTCTTGATGATTCAAAAACCCTTCAATTTTTTGTCATGATTTAGTTAGTGTACTTCAATTTTCAGTTGGGTTTTTCGTCGAACATATTGTAGACGCATGTAATCTTTATTCGGTAGATATACCTGCTGTAGTTGCTGTTAGAGTCGAGAGATTTAGTTTAGATTGAATTGTTTATGAGCTTCTCAAACTCTAGCGAGAGATAGAGGTGGGTGTGATGTTCAGATCATCACTACAGATCAACCACTTTTGATCTATCCCTTGACCTTACATCATCTAAATCCGGTATGAGTTTAGATGATGCCCAGATTGTCAACGTTAACCCCCAACTACAATCACCAGATACCTTGCAAAATTCATCTTCTCATGGAGGAGGCTTTCAGTCCAAAAGTTGGAGAGCCAGCTCGGTCCAAGAGGTTGGCTTTGTTGATTTTGGATCGAAGAGTGTGCCACAGGGATCCCAAGGAGGAGGTGCTGATTCCGAAGGTCTTAGCTTGTCCATGTCCCATAGAGAGATTGACAATGAGGATGCCAGGTTGGTCTATGTAAATGATGCCTTAAAGACAAATGAAAGGTTTGAATTTGCTGGGAACTCTATTAGGACAGCCAAGTATTCTGTTTTGAGCTTCTTGCCAAGAAATCTGTTTGAGCAGTTTCACAGAGTTGCCTACATATATTTCCTTCTCATTGCTATTCTCAATCAGCTTCCCCAACTTGCGGTTTTTGGGAGGGGTGCCTCCATCTTGCCCTTGTCCATTGTATTGTTAGTTACAGCAGTTAAAGATGCTTATGAGGACTGGAGGCGGCACAGGTCAGATCGTATTGAAAACAATCGCATGTCATCTATTTTGGTAAATGATAGATTTCAGCAGAAAAAATGGAAAGATATTCAAGTAGGTGAGATCATTAGGCTTTCTGCAAATGACACCATCCCTTGTGATATTGTGCTGCTTTCCACGAGTGACCCAACTGGGGTTGCTTACATCCAGACCATAAATTTGGATGGAGAATCTAATCTGAAGACACGGTATGCAAAACAAGAAACCCTTTCTAGAATCCCCGAGAAGGACAGGATGAATGGGTTAATCAAGTGTGAGAAGCCTAACAGGAACATCTATGGGTTCCATGCCACTATGGAGTTCGACGGGAAGCATCTATCTCTTGGTCCTTCGAATATCGTGCTTCGAGGCTGTGTGCTCAAGAACACTAATTCGGCAGTAGGAGTTGCTGTATATGCTGGAAGTGAGACCAAAGCTATGCTCAACAGTTCAGGAGCCCCATCCAAGAGGAGCCGTTTGGAGACCCGCATGAATCAGGAGATTATCTTGCTGTCCATTTTCCTTGTTGCTCTGTGCACGGTTGTGTCTGTTTGTGCTGGGGTTTGGTTGGGACGCCATAGAGATGATCTTGATATTCTACCCTTCTATAGAAAATTGGATTACTCTGAGCCAGAAGCAGAGAACTACAACTATTCTGGCTTAGGGATGGAGATATTATTCACTTTTCTTATGTCGGTGATTGTGTTCCAGATTATGATACCCATTTCTTTGTATATATCCATGGAGCTTGTGCGTGTTGGTCAGGCTTACTTCATGATCCGAGACGACAAGATGTATGACAAAACGTCAAACTCTAGATTCCAGTGCCGGGCATTAAATATAAATGAAGATTTAGGACAAATAAAGTATGTGTTTTCTGACAAAACCGGTACATTGACAGAAAACAAGATGGAATTTAAATATGCAAGCATTTTGGGTGTAGATTACAGTGGAGAGGGAACAGACTTTGATGGTGAACAAAGGGGATACTGCATTCAAGGTGCTACACGTATCTCCATCTACCTTTCCAATCATTTTTATTTAGGGTTTGTGATGTGTTCTTCAAACAGTCTTTTTCTAGTGAAAATGGAGTAATCTTTTCATGTCCTTATCTGGTTTCAGTGAACGGGCAGGTTTGGAGGCCAAAAATGATGGTAAAGGTTGACAAGGAGCTACTCCAACTATCACAAACAGGAAATAATATGAAGGCTAGCAAACAGATCTATGATTTCTTCCTTGCATTGGCTGCTTGTAACACGATTGTGCCCATTGTTGTTGACACATCTGATCCCGCTGAGAAGTTGGTAGATTATCAAGGGGAATCTCCAGATGAGCAGGCACTTGTTTATGCTGCGGCTGCTTATGGTTTTATGCTTATGGAACGAACCTCTGGCCACATAGTTATTGATATTCAAGGAGAAAGACAAAGGTATGTTAGTAACCATTCAATTTTGGCTTAAAAGATTTCTTTATGTTTTTGTTATGCCATCTCTTTCTCATGATTATTTTCTATTTAATGGACTTGGTAGCTTCTTTCATATTACAAACTTTACCAACGGTATTAGTCTGGTTGCTCATTTACATACCACATCCAAATATTAGAAGGAGGGATAACCTTTGAAGTCGTATTCTGTTTGTATGTAGATTACATGAGAATTGATTTTTATAGCACTCCAAGTTGATGACAATAATCTTGTCCATGTTAGATGCCAAAGTTCACCTATGATATCTTTGTTCTGCCGTATCCATATTCATATATGGATCAAAAGTTCAAATCCCCTTTCTTTCCGTGTTTCACGTCTTCTTTGCTTGCTTGAATTTTACTCTCTTGAACAAGAAACAAAAGCTTGCTTTATAATTTACAGTGTCCAAAACAAATGTCATATTTCAAATGCTAATAATTAATTACAATTCCCTTTTTGAAGATTGGATAGAGTGACATTGTTATTTATTCTTGTTATGTGAAGTTGTCCCAAAGTATATTTCTCTAAATTCCTTCTAGATTGTAAAGTGGACTCTGTTTGGGACCAAAGGAGTATTCTTCCACTCTCTTTGTATGCTACTTTCTGCTTGTAGTTCTCTCTATTTAGGGAAAGCACCAAACTAGCCATTTTTGGCAAAAAAATCAAGAATCGCCATTTTTAACAATCACCAAACTAACCAAGAATCTCGCGGAATCACCTTCTTTGATTTTTCAATCTGATGGTGGGCAATAAGCTCTGCCGAAAGGCACCTTTTTTGATATTTTGCGGAGATTCGCGGAATTACTGGCTGTTTCTCGATGATGTTTAAAAAACGAATATTTGATGATTTCTTTTTTCCGAAAATGGCTAGGTTAGTGATTTCCCCCTATATTTATCCATGTTTGTGTATTCTAATTTGATGAACTACCGATCATGACAGCACAGGTTTAATGTTCTTGGAATGCATGAGTTTGATAGTGACCGGAAGAGGATGTCAGTTATATTAGGATGCCCTGACGACACTGTAAAAGTCATTGTTAAAGGTGCTGATAGTTCCATGTTTAAGATCATAGATAAATCCTTTAACTTAGATGTACTAAGAGCGACTGAATCCCATCTCCATTCGTATTCTTCCATTGGTTTAAGGACCCTTGTTGTTGGAATGAGGGAATTGGGTATTCCTGAGTTTGAGCAATGGCAGTCTTCTTATGAGACAGCTAGCACTGCCGTGATGGGTAGGGTTGCCTTGCTTCGTAAAGTCGCCATCAATTTAGAAAACAATCTCAATGTAGTGGGTGCATCTGCAATTGAAGATAGATTGCAAATGGGCGTACCAGAAGCAATTGAGTCTCTACGAAAGGCTGGCATAAAAGTTTGGGTTTTGACCGGTGACAAGCAAGAAACTGCAATCTCAATTGGTTACTCTTCTAGGCTCCTAACAAGCAACATGAGCCAGGTAGTAATTAACAGCAACTCTAAAGAATCATGTAGGAAGAGTTTGGAAGATGCCTTGATTACGTCAAGAAAATTCGTGGTGTCTGGTGATCCACATGCTGGTGGTTTTGGAGCCTTGATCATTGATGGAACAAGCCTTGTATATATCCTCGACTCTGAGCTTGAGGAGCAGGTGAATACCAAACACTCTTGAACCCCATACTTTCCTCTGTGAACTTGATCTTTATATAAAAGTCTTTTTTGATCTTTCAGCTTTTCCAATTAGCCAACCATTGTGCTGTGGTGCTATGTTGTCGAGTTGCTCCATTGCAAAAAGCTGGGATCGTGGCACTGATAAAGAATAGGGCAGATGACATGACCCTTGCCATTGGGGACGGTGAGCAATGTTTTTTATTCTAGTGACATAAGATAGTTAACGAAAAGATCAAAAGTACATTCAACTCCTTTCATCTATACTATATTATAAAGCATGTAGGTTTTTGTTCTTAAAAACTTTTAATTTTTCAAGGGGACAACTTATAAAACATTAAATACTGATTATTAATCCATACAAAATCTTTTGATTTTTAAAATATTTCTATTTTTCCCTTCTTTAGGTGTTAAGAACAAAGTCTTAGGAAATTTCTATACCCTTCCAGAATATAAAAAATCAATCAACCAAATAAACAACAAAATATTTGAGATTTTTGCAAACTTCACCTCACAATTGATCTATTTCCAAAAAACAAAAAATCATAAAAATTAAATTTAAAACAATGCAATCTTTGGTATCCAATTAAACTTTACATTCTGCTGCATTGCTCATGTACACTTCTAGATCCTATTCTTGTAAAGTTATCCATGTCATAATAGTAATATGTTCTCTTACGAGTTCAACTTCTTATGGATTATTTAATGTAATACTTTGAAACTTGAGAGAATATCAAATTATCTCTGATGGTAAATGTTTCTCTCAAACTTTTCAGGTGCCAATGATGTTTCAATGATCCAAATGGCTGATGTTGGAATTGGCATAAGTGGCCAAGAGGGTCGTCAAGCTGTGATGGCATCAGATTTTGCGATGGGGCAGTTCAGGTTCTTGGTTCCTCTTTTGTTGGTCCATGGACATTGGAATTACCAGCGGATGGCTTACATGATACTCTATAATTTTTATCGCAATGCAGTGTTTGTCCTTGTCTTGTTCTGGTAAGTATGCGTATACCCAATTAAAAAGATATATATTAGTGTTCCTTTTTCAATTATATGCCGATTACGTTGAATGAACTTGAAAAAAGATTTCTAATTGCGTACTCAATATTTTCCTATTTGTTTTCTGTTGGACCTTCACTATAACTGAGGCCAAAAAGGATTTTCCTGATGAGATACCAAAATTCCATATGTTTTCACCAATTCAAGGTGAAAAATGTGGTTGCTCCTCCCTCCGAGTCCCTCACCGTAGGGTTTAGACAGGGGAAAGCTTCTCTTCTCCTTTTCCACCATACATAACAAGAAAATAATAAAGAAAGAAATAATGATGTGTATATAATTGGTGAAAATGGAGCTGTTTATTTATGTGTGCATGCGAAAAGCGAAAGACCCATAGACAAAAAGGACAGAATTCTTTAAACTGTTGTTTCTGTGACACCTTCAGACGCTTGTATGCAAAGAAAATTTTGGGTAAGTCTACTCCATATGGTGGTTGCGAAAACACGTTGATTCCAATGTTATGTGTTGTTTTTCAAACATTCGGGCCTTGTCCTTTCCAACTAAGGGTGCGTTCGGACATGATTGAGGAAACTGGATGGGTGGAAGGTTTTACGGTTTTAATTTGACATGGGTACATAGTTTAGTAATTTACCAATCTTGTCCTCCCTGATGTTTGTTCCACCTATTTTGGTGTTCTTTCTCCCATTCTAATGTCGCACCATCCGTCACTAAAAGATTGTGTTCATTTTCTTTCCAGGTATGTGCTCTTTACAGGCTTCACTTTGACCACAGCTGTTACCGAATGGAGCAGCGTGTTATATTCTGTACTTTATACCTCAGTACCTACAATTATTGTTGCGATTCTCGACAAAGATGTAAGTAGAAGATCTCTACTGACATATCCTCAGTTATATGGGACTGGACAAAGACAAGAAAGCTACAATGCGAAATTATTTTGGCTTACAATAGCAGATACATTGTGGCAGAGTATAGTAGTCTTCTTTGTTCCGCTATTTGTTTATTGGAAAAGTGACATTGATGGTTCGAGCTTAGGAGATCTTTGGACCCTGGCGGTTGTGTTTCTGGTTAATGTACACTTAGCCATGGATGTTATTAGGTGGTCTTGGATCAGCCACGCTTCGATATGGGGGTCTATTGTTGCAACCTGCATATGTGTTATCATCATCGACATAATTCCAGTGTTACCTGGGTACTGGTACGTACGATCTCTTGCCTGATCTGCATTTATACATAATCCCCTCTTCCCAGAAACGAATACACTTTCACTTTTCAGGTCAAATCTTTTAAACATTAAAAGTTCATATGTGAATGAGAAATTTTGCTATCGAATTTGAAGTTGAAATTGGCCCATTATTGTGGATGGGACTGGACAGGCGATAGCGAGGCAGGCAGGTGAGAGGATTGTGGGAGATTTTAGGGGTTTTAATTTGACATGGGTAGCTTGGTAATTTACCAATTTTGTCCTGTCTCCCTGTTTTTTGTTCCAACTATTTTGGTGGGACAAAAAAATGCATTTGTCCCGGTCTATTGTCATTCCAAACGTGCTGTCCTGTCTCGCATACCATATGTTCTTCAGAGAATTTTGTTCCTTTGGTCAGCATATACTTTTTTGCTGGGAAAAAGTACAAGAAAAGGAACCATAAAGAGCAAAATAACAGAAAAATATTTGGAGAAATATACCACTTTTGCTTATAATCTGAGCATTTAGTTTGTTTTAGATTAAAGAGAAGAAAACAGACAAAATGTTCAGTCTTTTCTCTCTTGAAGTTATTAGTGAAGTTTCTTGTTCAGGTTATGCATCCAAAAGTTGAGATTGTATAAACATATGATATGCATGAGTTCAGGTTATACATACATACATACTTCCAAAAGTTGACATTGAATATTTGATATACATGAGTTCATAAAGAAGTGGTGCACCTTGACTTTTGAGGTCAAAATAGTTGCTTTCCAAATTCAGAATCGATGCTTTGTTCCCAAACTACGCACCAACATCTTTCACATTGTTATATTTCTCATATTGTCGAGCATTTTTCATCAAATTGTACCAAAATTTGAAAAACTCATATGCAGTTATCGAGTTGAAAATTGATTGGTTTGACCTCAAAAGTCAAACCGTGTATCTTTTCCTGTAAAGGAGATAATCTTTTGCCAATATAGCTTCTCAACCATTTACTTCTTTAGGGTTTCTTGTCTTCTTTCTTTTTTGTTGAGAGATTTGTGTTGGGTGTGTGCCTTTTGGTCTCCTTATGTGTATATCTTCTTTTATTTAGGGAAAAATGCAGAAAAAATGCAACAAAGTGTGCTTAGTTCCTATTTAGTGTAATAAATGCTTTTCTTCCTCGACCAATATAATAAAATTTCAAAATTTCCTATTCTTTTACCTACTTTGCCCTGTAAACTGCTGATCTTGTACATTTGATGACATGGATATCAAGTTTGTTCGCAATCCATGTCATTAACAGGTATCCACGTCGTCAAATGTTATAAGATCAACCGGCTACTGGTCAAAATGGGTACGAATAGGAAAATCTGAAACTTTATTACGATGATTCAGAATCCGTCACACTAAATAGGAATGAAACCAAACTTTGTTGTATTTTGATGCATTTACCCTTTTTTTTTATTAACCTGAATATCCAACCCGCTATGTGAGGCGATTAATCCCAGCGCGACCAGCCGCTTCGCGGTCACCGCAGTTGAACCTCCGTGACCACAAATATTTATGCAAGTTCTGGGATTCATCAGGGAAAAAAAAAATTCTCATGCAGTTTGATGTAATCTTTGCAGGGCAATCTTTGATCTTGCAAGCAAGGGATCATTTTGGATTTGCCTGCTTGGCATTCAGATCACGGCCATTGTTCCACGATTCGGTATTAAAATGTTCATCCAACACTGTAAACCGTCTGACATTCAAATAGCAAGAGAGGCCGAGAAATTTGGGAATTCAGTAGAATCAAGAGGTACTGAAATAGAAATGAACCCACCCCGAAGATGACCCGTTTCCGTTTTATGATTATTATTATTTTCTCACATTCTTTAGGTTGCTAGAGAAAAAAAAGCTCTTCTCTTGCTTGCCTGTGTTGTTAGTTGTGTAGTCCTTTTGATGTAATCTTTCTAGGTTTGTGTTGTTGTAGATTACCATTATTTACCACTTGAAAATTGGATGCCCGTTGCATCAGTTTCGTATGAATTTATTAGTCAAGATACGAATACAGTACACTGTATGTTTCTCGTTCAATCAATGAAAACTTCTTAACCTGATTATACATACGGATTTCTATATGTAGATGTTGATATCATACGCATGAATGCTGTATACGGTATTATACACACGGATTTCTATATGTAGATGTTGATATCATACACATGAATGCTGTATACGGTATTATACATACGAAGTTCTGTATGTAGATGTTGATATCATACACATGAATGCTGTATATGATACTATACATACGGATTTCTGTATGTAGATGTTGATATCATACACATGAATGCTGTTTTTGAGTTGAATTATTTTTTTGGATTATAAAATGTGTTGATAGGTGGTTCTTTTTTCTTTCTTTCTATAAGCACACATTAAGACTTGAAGAAACATCAAGTGTTATGAATGAAGAAAGACAATTTGCAACCATAGATTTTGTTTGTTTTATAATTTGCACAGGGCATGGTATACCACTTCTTCTACTGCCAATGGCTTCATGTGGACTCAAAACACAAATTAAACATATTAACACAAAGTTTTGGACTCGAAAAATTTACGACCTCGAATGGTGGAAAATTGATAGGAAAGAAAAAAGTAACGATCGTCGATCTTACTGTTTCTTTTCTTCGTTGTTGCTGGCAATTGCTTCCTTCTCACGTGCTTGAGTAGCACTTGCCGCCGGCGTTGACATTGACGCATACTTCTCGGTCTTCCCCAGTACAATCTCAATCTAAATCTCGAAAATTATGCAAAAACATCAGCAATTAGCCAGTTTTGCGACAGGTCCCATGTATTTAGCGACAAACATTGTGGTCGTCGCTAATGCTACCTACGGCCAAGATAAGGCCTTTGTAGCGAAAGTAAATTTATGCTTCGCATTTAGCGACAATGTTTGTCGCTAAAGACTTTTGTTTTTTGAATAACAAAATCTTTGCGTAAACGTTAGTATTTATCTGTTTTAACAACTTCAGTGACATTTTTTTTATCTTTAGCGACATACATCATAGTCGTCACTATTGCTACATACACGAGCCGAGGTCATCGTAACAAAAGTAAATTTCTACATTTGCATTTAGCGACAGATGCGTGTCGTTAAAGATCGTCGTTTCTGTCCCTGATAAAAAAACACGTATTTCATGTATGTATCGATCCTTCATCAAACTTACCCTGGCCTTTTGAATTAGTCGGCCCCTCGTTTCATCCTTCATGCCAATGGTAGATGTCACGACCTCTGATGCAAACGTACTTGTTTTAATAGGATAATTTATGATTTGAAATTTGAATACGAAATTGAGGTATACTTACTTTTCTCAACCGCAAGTCCGTTGTTCTTGAGTATCTCGGCTACTGTAACGACGGTAGTGATTGCTATAACAAAGAGAGAGAACGAATTATGAGATAAGATCGACGGCGTGAATTAAGAAAGAACACTAAACCAGTAAATTGTTTTTCGAATATATGTTACAGGGTATATTTTTTAGGGGATTAAGGAAGAGGTCGTACCCATGCCCAAAGCAGAGAGTTCAACTTCATCATGTTGTTGAATGTACCTCTACAACACAATATTAGAAATAAAAATAACATTAATGCAAACCAATTAAAAAAAATATTCGGTTTTCAAATCAAAATCGAACGATAATGTTGTCTTTATCGGATAATTCTGATTTTTTGGTGGATATCGGTTCTTGTTGTTAGTGCTTTTGTCATGTCGTACGTAGACGACATACCTTAGCAAGATTGACGTAAAAGAAAAGAGGCTTTTTCGTGTTCGAGACTTGAATTCGGTTCTTCTTCGGATGTTCGGGGCTTGTGACGGGAGCGATGGCAGTTTCAGTGGTCATGTCTCTCGCTTTGAACAATCTCAAAGAGACACACTTAATTCGAATGTATTTGTTATAAGTATGTATCTATATTTACTGCCTCTCTCTTACGTATTCTAAGCAGGAAAACGTACGGATGGGACCTGTGCTCGTAGAACCGTACCAAATATTGGAAAATCATACATATATACACCCCCAACGACTTTGGGGCGTCTCATTTTGGTAATACGTGAATCTGATTGGTTGACTCAGTAAAACGGTCATTTTTGAATGTGTGATTATACGAAATAAATGGTAAAACCTATCACATATTTTGACAATATTTTTGGTTACCCGCTCCCATTTATCTAATCGAATAAATTTATTGTTATTTGAAAAACGAGAAAATTACTTTTTTCATCCTCATGTTCCCCTTACGTGAGAGTGAGAGTGAGAGGTATTTTCATCATTTACATATCTCTAAATTTTTAATGATTTGTTTTTTTTTTGTTTTTTTTTCATATAAAGGGTAAAAACAACAAACAAAATCAAATTTTAAATGAAAACCTTAACCTTCAGACTCTCAACTCATGCCTTATTGCCGATTCGTCAACCAGGAGGGTGAAGGATAGTAGTGACATGGTGGTGGGAAATGGGTTAGTGGCGCCCCCCCTCACCCACCCGACCTCTCCCACACCACCACCCTGCCCCCTCGCCCC
>NW_020202812.1:11402-13501 GCF_001531365.2 Cynara cardunculus var. scolymus
CACCCACCCCCATGCCCTACCTCGCGCCACTCTCCCTACACCTCACCTTGCCCTACTTACCCTACACCCCACCTTACCCACATTGCCCCACCACCCATAGGGTGGGTGGTGGTAGGATGCAGGTGGTTGTCGTGATGACGATACCAATGTCATGGTGGTCAGTTGGGTGGGGTAGGTGGGGATGGTTGTTGTGATGACGACAGTAGTGGCAAGATGGTCGGTTAAATGGAAGGGGTGGGGGTGGTTACTATGACGATAGCAATAGTGGCATGATGGTTGGTGGGGTAGGGTGGTAGCTATGACGATGACAATAGTTGCATGGTGTTAAGTGGGGTAACGGTATGGTCTGTGGTGGTAGCAGTGACGACATAAGTGGCATGGTGGTTGGTGGGGCGGTAGCTGTGTAACACCCTCAAATTTGGAAAGAACGACTGATTTAAATTTTCCAATAATACAACAAATAAAGGATAAATCCTTTTATATAAATCAATACTTCAACTATTCGGAATAGCAATTCAAGATTTAACATCAACAAATTATAAACCAAGCCTTGCATAAATACTAAGTCAAGATCGGGTGTTGCTAAAACCCAATAATGGTCGTTATCTCCAAAGGCGGAAGACGTCACCATATAGATAAATCCTTCTCGTGCATCTATCTAACACTTAACAACTGTTGGTCCCTTGAGGGTCTATAGGATAAGTAAAACAGTTTGTAGAAGGGGGGGATGAATACAAACACAATATTTTCAAATTTAAAATGTATATTGATAAAGAAGATCAATACAAATTTTACAAGACTGTTTGCGGAAAGATAAGGTAAGAAAACCTATCTAAACAATCTTTGATTACACACATATTCTTAGCAAATGAGAAAATAAATGCTGTAAGAAAAGTTTCTTTACTTAAGCTAGAAAATGCTCAAAGTAAGAATTAGGTTTAGAGAGTGAGTTGCGCGCACTCTGCATGGAGAAGAAACACTTCTATTTATACTGTCACACCCCGCTAAAGTGGAAACACGAGATATGATAGCTCACGGTTTCATTGCACAAGTAATAGATAACACCATAATTGAAATATATAAATTACAAGTTCAAGATTTTCAGAATCATAATAAACTGCTCTCATAAGGAGTCAGTGATGTACAAAATGCAAACACAATCTAGTTCGAAAGGTTGAAATGTTGATGTCGTTGCACACAGATGCTCAAAATGTCACTTATTTCCTGAAAAGCATGAAAGAAAAAGTCAACTACAAAGAGTTGGTGAGTTCACAGGTTTTATATGCACAGAAACTTTTCAATGCAGAAAATCTCATTCTTGCAAACTTATTTATAACACTTGCACACGGTTAAATGAAAATTTTAATATGATGTTTAAACTCRAGCCGCTACAGATCCTTTTCCGACAACAATTAGTCCCAAAAACATTTTCACGAACTACCATGAAGTGGCCCGCGCGCTAACTTAGGTATCACGTTTCGTCTACAGAACTACCTCAGCGGTGGTGTTTAACCCACATGTGTATACTAAATGGGTAGGACTACCTCAGCGGTGCCGCATTCGCACATGTGTAGCCTACAATAATAATAAATAGTAGAGTGCACCCGTTTTTGGGTGGGAATGTCAACCAAATAGCGCTATCCACAATACTATCGGCACGACACAATTCCGAGTTAACTAGTAGCGTACGCGGTTGGGGACGATAAATAACATCACTCAAGTACATCAATTTAGCATTTAGACCATTGTGCATTTATAATCAGATATCATGATTATAACAATTTACATTTAAACAATTCAGTTTGCAATTTATTCATGATTTTCCCCCAAATATTCAATAAATAAAAACGCGATGAAAACGGGGTCGTGATTACTCACCGAATTACTGAGCGTGAAACTTGATGACTTTGGCGGTGAGAAACTCTAAGATCTCGGTCTCTCCTCTCCTACGATGTCCAAAATCTATAGAAAAAGTATTTATTTTTATGTAATGCCGATAAGCTCTCATTATTTAAAGTTGATATTTATAATATAATGTCCTTTAATTTGTCCATTTTAATGAAAATTAAACTTGAAATCCTTTTCACATAAAATCATAA
>NW_020202812.1:15971-17588 GCF_001531365.2 Cynara cardunculus var. scolymus
TTATCCTCAGAGGCTCTTGAATTTTTTCCAAAACACATCACAGAAGTTACAAATTTTAACTCTAATCTCCCAGAGCTTTCTAAAAATGAGTCTCTCTGTAAAAAGGGTTTTGTCACAGAGCTCTCTAAAAATGATACTTCTAAGCATGAATTTGCCTCCGATCATGAAGAAAGTCCTACACAAGTTGTAGAAACTGATATTGATCTTGAGAAAAGAAAGAAGAAAAGTCAAAGACAAAGTAACTCTCAATGCTCTTCCTCTGCAACTCAAAGACCAAATTACACTTGGCAACAATTGAGAAAATGGCCTCAATCTAACATTGCTTCTGTCTCTGTAAAAAATTAAAAAACCAAAGAGGGGATCTAAAAATAAAAATTCTGTACTCCTCTTTGATGATTTTAATAAAAAATTCAAGAAAGCTTCTTACAATGTTACCTCTTGTGGATGTTTCGATATTATGCATGCTCTATCTAATCATATTCACCATTCTTCCTGCCTGGTCTCTCACCCCAAGAACCATAAATCTGGGGTGAACAATAGACAAATTGGCAATTCTTCTTCTAAGAACAATAAGACCAAATCAAAAGATGCTATGGCATACTTTAAACAGGCTAATGATAAGGGACCCAATTGGAAGTGGGTACCCAAATTAAACGTTATCTAAATGCAGAAGCAGCAGCATGTGTCTACTTGGGTCGTGGACTCAGGATGCTCGAGACATATGACTGGCACCCTAGAGCTTCTGTCATCATGCCTAAAACAAGAAGGAGGTTATGTTATCTCAACTGTTGTATGTCTTATAGTTTATTTAATTTTGTACAAAGTTTTTTTTCTTTGAATAATCTCTTTTTGTATATAATTTTATTTCTTGATTAACCTTCACTTGTTTTCTTAGTTAGTAGGTTTACCTCGCAGAGACTTGCAAGGTTTGAGGGGGAGTATGTGCTTAAAAAGAATAAAACCTTTTGAAGAAGCAAAATGTTTTTCATCACATAAGTCTTTTCACAGATCCTCTGTGATAACTCTCAGAGGCTCTTTGAACGGCTCCTCTGTCGATTATTCTTCTTAGGATATTTAAATGTTTTTATTTTGAGGGGGAGCCATGGAAGCTGGCTCATAGGGGGAGTTTTTGTATTGAAAACCAAAACCTCAGAAGGTGCCAAAACTTTTGAAGTATCTTGATCTCAGAGGTCAACTCATCAAAACCTCTGGTGCTTCTAACAGAGGCTCTGTGGGTCTTAACTGAGCAAGTACTCATCTCTCTGAGAATTTTCGAACTGTTTAGGTAAATAAAGGTGTAACATGTTATAAGGCCCCGCACATATCACATAGGCTCTGTTACCCTTAGGCCTCTGACAGAACTCTCTTCTATAGTTTTGTATTACTAATATGGTGCGAGTGGTTCTATGGATAAGGGTTAAAGCATATCACGCGCATGTCAGAAAAAGGGGCGCACGTCATCAATCGTGCGTCTTCCCAACACCGCGTGTCATATTTTGATTCGTCTCTCCTTATAGCCACTCATCACGTTTTTTCTCCTAATAAACGGTTTGCTTTCAAATCCCTCACTATAAATACCCCTTCCCCCCAAAACGTAAACCTTTACATTACTCCTTA
>NW_020202812.1:19578-27322 GCF_001531365.2 Cynara cardunculus var. scolymus
TAGGTCACCATGTGTTGGTGATCTAGGTTCCCCGAATACCTATGTGACGAAGGGGGAGTTACAAACCTTCACCACAGCGGTATTCCAGAGGTTGGATGAGTTGAAAAGCTTATTATCCTCCCGACCGGCGACAGAGGCTCTTGCACCTCTAACAGAGGCTCTGAAGGAGTTGACTTCCACAACTTCTGAGCTCAAGGCGAGGCATAGTCGATGGACAACAGGTGAATATTCCTGTACTACCCCTTATCCCCAAAAATTTTAGAGACCTTTTATAAACACACATAAAGGATTTAGAATGGGATTCCAACTCAGCACCTTTTGAGTGAGATTTTGAGAAGAGTTGCTCTTTGTATGAAACTAGAAATATTCTTGTTATTGCTTCGAGTGACCAGGCCCGGCGACTGTTTACCAAAAACACAGGTCTCCGCAAAGTCGTAAGACCATGTATGGGGGCGTCAAACAGCCCTTCAGAGCTCTGTACTCAACAAAGACGACCTCACAGAAGCTTTCAGCCCCCTGTCTCTCAACCCTTCTTCAATCCAAAAGCTCAAGACAGAATTAACAGAGGTTGCCGCCCAATTTGCTGCAGACTTCATTTCCACCGGCTACACCGATTATTCTGCCTTCAAGGATGAGATCAAAGGGATGTTCTCCTCTGCGGTCATTTATGGCATTGATTCTAAATCCTCCAGGGCTAACATTAACCATCTAGCCACTCGCAGAGAGCTAGACGCAATGGTTGAAGCCCTTCGAGAGACCGTGCGGAAATACACCTACTAACTCCTCAAGGAAACCCGAGCAACAAACGAATCAATCAGAGATTGCACGAAGCAAATTGTCAAAGAAGGTGACTCATTCCGTAATGAGATCTATCATTGCATCTCTAAAATGAAATGGGCCACAGAGATGGACATCAACAATGCCTCTGTGAATGCTGAGTTGGTCATAGAAAAGATGGAGAAGGCGTCTTCCAAAGTTTTAAAGTGATTGAAGAAGGCTCCCCTTACTACTTACAAGACAGAGGCCACTAAAATCCATGACGATCAAGGAGGCGATGACCATGATCGTCATGAGGGGGAGAAGAAGACAGAGGAACCAAAGAAGACAACCTCTGCCAAACCACTAAAAATAGTGGACTTTGCTGCTGCCCTATTCTCAAAAGACAAATCTCCAGAGCCTAAGAGGAAAGGCAAGGGTAAAGCAATAGAGGAGTCGCCACATAAGGGGTCAAGCTCTGAAACGCTAGAGGAGATCAATGAAGAAGAGTATGATGACCCGGATCTTGTTCGAGCACTAAAGGCTTCTTTGATAGAGGCACAGGCGAGAAAGGGCAGAGCCCCCATCCCCAGAGTTGGAGAAGGCTCTTCTTCCAAACTCAAGAAGATACCAGAAGAAACGTCCACGGGTACGTTTGACGCTCTGGTAGGAACTGTCAAGCCTATCCTACCAGAGGGGTCTACCCAGAGGCCTATACTAGAAGAAGAATCCAGAACGCCAGAATCTGCCACGATGGGGAGGGTATCTGAGATCCTTGAATCTATGAGCAAGATTCCTATGCAGAAGGTGCGCACAGAGCCCGTAACCACTGTTGAGGAGATTCTGTAGTGGCGTTACTCAGTTGTGGACACAGAGCCCCCTTATGACCCAGAGCTTACAGGAATGCCCTCTACCATTGCAAAGTTCCACTTCTCGAAACTCACAAGGCCACCAGAGCAGGTCTTCTCAGAGCATGTGATCACTTCTCTCGAAACCATTTCTCCGTGCACAATGCTAAAGAAGACCATGCTATACACTCAGTACGTGGTAAAAAGGGATGATGGCAACCTATATACTTTCACAGATGCTGACCTCCACAACCTCTGTGTATTTGACCTAATATTCCTTCACAAGATATTGAACAAATACATGGAGAGGAGGTCAACATATTCGATTTATCTCAGAAGGTTAATTGAGGTAATGCACGCTCAAGTCAAGTTCTACAGCCAGAAAGATTTCGACATCGCTATGAGGTTGGCCCAGCCAGAGCTAAAAATTTCTCCTCCAAAGAACAGACCAAGTTGGCTGCTTAGATTTCATCCCAACACCATTGTCTACAATCCCATCTTTGGGTTTGTGTTCCTGGACAAGGATGAGATTCTAAGGTTCTTCGATCCCAAAGAGACGCACAAATATTCAACAGAGTCTCTCGAGTGGGTGTTCAACTTAGTGGTGACAGAGGTGCAGATAGGGCATATAAGGGTAGATGAAGTGACCAACCTTCTGGAACGATCAAGGTTCAAGTCTCCTTCAGAGAATGGATATTCAAAGTCTACAAAACCATCAAGTCTGATCTGTAATTTGCCGTAGATGACTATCCAGACTCTACTGTGGATTAATCTCTTGTAATAGTATAGGCTTGCTCAATTTTTTTTTTCAATTTGTTCATTTATGTAATTCTTTTTCAGAGGATGAGTTTAATCTCCTCATGTATTCTTTCATTAGTCATTTCTTGCACCCATTTGTCCAATTTTATTTTTTCATACTTAGGGGGAGATTGTTAGCTTCATTTTTCATCTCTTGTAAAAGTATAGAAAAAGTATTCTGCAAGTCTTGACAGAAGGATATCTTCCACAGAAGACAACAGAGGACTAACGACAGAAGCATTATATTCAAGCAAGTAAAGTGTGAAAGAACCTCTAATGTCTCTCACAGAGGTTCTGGAAAATGGTCCTCTGTCAATAAGAACATGCAAGTCAATTACAGCAGAGCCTCTGAGATGACTCACAGAGAGTCTGCGGATTTCGTCTTCTGTGAAGATCATCTTCCAACTGTTTTTCAATGGTTATTAGTTGCATGTACTTCTCACGTGACTAGGACTGAATCGACTTTATTTGGACGGCTTAGATGATTTCACGCGTCAAGATCTTGTMAGTAAGGTCGTTAGGAACWAGTATAAATAGCGGCTAAGGCCTTTGTAATCWGTGTGCTTYCGTATTGTAATCGTCTAATTTTTCAATTGAATGAATTGAAAAACCTTTGAAGCAATTCTCCTGCATTCATCTTCTTCCTCATCTTGACTGTGTGTTCTTGGTTTATTTACTCTACTCTGTTCTTATTATTGTTTTCGCCGCACTTTAATCGTCTTAGAGTTCATTCAGAGTTTTAGATCAATATCAAAGTTGAATTAAAGGTCCAACATCAATAATAATGAGTTAAGCATATTTTGTCCAAATATCACGAATATTGGATGGGTTTAAGGCACTCATTATTACCCTACAACTTTGAGTGTCACAGTCCCCAAGATAGATTGCACACTCTTCAAGTGACGGCCATTTGGGGGGGGTCTAAACTCATCATTTTTTAGTGATTCTAACTGTATTTTAAAGCTAACACATAAGGCTAACTTCCAGAAAAAGAATTACCCATTTTCATTGAGTTTTGAAGAAGATATGACCGTTTTAAAATGCATGCAAGATTCTGTCAGCATTGCTCTTTTTGCACCATAATCTTGTATCAAGAACTTGAAGGCTCAAAACTCAATATTTTTTGAGTGAGACCAGATGCATTATTAAGATAACTCATTAAAATAAGTTCTAGAAAAAAATAAACCATTTTGGAGGAATAACCAAAGAGATATGGTCGTCCAAAGTAGGTTTTACCTACTGTCAGTTATTCTAAACATTTGAAGGTTCAAAACTTACTCTTTTTATGTGATTCCAGTGGAGATAGAACCCTAACTCATTAAACTTCATTTTAAAAAAAAGAAACGTAGCATTTGGTGTGAGTCCTTGATATGATCAATCTTCATGTAAACTTCATAACAATGGCAGATCTGATGATTTCTATAGAGATGAAGAAGAGAGAAATAGTCAACATTCAAAGTCTAGTCAAACTCTCTCTCATACGTATACTGATTTACAATAAGCATCCTACCAACAATTACAATATCTTACCCTATTTATATGGTCAAACAATAAAAGCCTAGTCAAAGTCAAACCTTACATACAAAGTCAAACATGATGTCAATTTCAATTATAAACAATTTAATCTTTCAAGACGAATACAATTATACACTGAATTTCATTCCTAACATTCTCCCCCTTTGTATTCAGACTTGAAAGAATTTTTGCGCTTTAAGTCTCGTTTGAACTTTGAAGCTTTAAGCATACAATGACTTCTTCAAAACAATCTTCAATTTGAGATCTTCAGGTAATCATTTGTTGAGAAAGATCTTCTAACATTCTCCCCCTTGAATGTAGAACAACGATGATCTTCTCTTTTGACAAAGTAGAACAGTAACAATAACGATCTTCAGAAACAATGTACAAGATGTGATCTTCAAAGAATCTTCAGATAACTAACTCTAATAAATTTTCTCTTTGAAAAGAAAACTCTGTTGGTAAACTTTTGAAACATTGATCTTCTCATTCAAAAACTCTCAGGCATTTTAGCACATGAATAATTTTTTGTAATCATCTCTAGTCGCATTCCTTTTGAGTCTTTTTCCATCTTTAAAGTTACTCCCCCTTGATATTTACATCAAATTCCCTTTAAAATGTTCGAAATTAGACATTTCATTCATTATTACATACTCCCCCTTATGATGAAATGAGAATCATTTCATCATACTCAAGAATGAATGAAATCCTTTGCATAAGCCGTCAATTCATGAAATTGTAAGTAGATCTTTTCAAATCCACTTGTTTAATCTTTTCAGATTATGAAAATGGGAAGATAACAACCAATTTCAACGTATGAAATTGTTTTCAACCTTATAAAAAGATTGGCCTGTGAGTATAACAGAGTAACTCAGTACAACAGATGTATTGTATATATGAGACTTTTTGATGCTCATCTCACCAGGTCTTCCATTCAATCTTTGATAGCTTAAGAATAGCATATCTATGAATGTTTTGGCAAATTAACATATAAAATGCAAAATCTATGTAGTGTAGAAGGATAAAGCAACTACTGCTTCTGTTTAGGCTCAAAAAGATAAACCGTGTGGACTACACAAATTTATCAGACTTAATTAGTGATCAAGAAGACTTGAAGGGGGGACATATATCCTTCTGATTCAATATCAACTTTCTTCAAATGAGAAATTGATAGATGATGAGCTGCGTTCCCCAAGTGTTATTGAAACACTTATCTGTTAAGAGACAAATGAGTAGCTGGTGGGGTTGTGACAAGAATTGGCCTGGGCTTTGCCTTTTTCAAAATTAGTCTCGAAAAAATTGAGAACTAATAGATTGTGTGGTATGCCTGGATTTTATAAGTTTGGAACAGGATTCTTATATTCTTTTAATCCTGACACAACTCTCGTCAATTCTTTTAGCTCACAACAACTACCCCTCTCATTTTCATTTTAGTCTCAGCACACAAACCCTTTTGTATATAAAGCTCACTCAGATATGGTTGTCCTCATGGGTAGGTTTGTCGGTTCAGAGATTCCATTGAGGTATTTCTGATAAGCACTCAGTCCCTCCTAAAACAGTACGTTCAGTTGATCACAATGGTTGATCAAAATGTTATATCTTTAAAGCACATTGATCAGATAAAAAATTTATCAAGAAATTTGGCTTTAAGCACAATTAACAAGGAATGATGCGACAACAATCAGATTATTCGGTATATATGAGAGAAATGAATGAAGATCTGTAAGAAGGAGTTTATAGATTCTGATATTCAAAAAAATTATTGAATGTATATCAATCAAAGTAAAAAAAATATCAGAAAACAAACTTTGAATACAAACGAGCGTATTATCACTGAAAATGATTTTCTTATAAGAGACGTGATAATAATAGTTTGAAGAATAGTTGAAATAAGTATTGGAGTTATGTACGATGAGAAATTATACAAGTAAAATCTCAGGAAATACCTGTTCAGATAATGTGCTCGTTTCCAAAAATTTATTCACTTCCAGAAAACATTTATTTAAAACTTCTAGAGACTCCCCCTAGAAAGTTGATTTCAGAAATGTTTCAGTTAAACTCAAAAATAAAAATAGGTTTAGCACGGGTCCTAAACTGTGTGTTTAGAAACCACTCTCGGTAACGCATGAGTTCTGAACTGAAGTATTCAGAAGCCTCATTTGGAATAGATTACAACCCCCTGCATCGGTGTATCACTGATATAATATTCTGATCAACACAAAACTGACACACCTATAAAACCAGATTAAGTAGATTTTGGTACCCAAATGAACTTGGGTCCTATTTTGTTAGTATCGGGTTGGGGTACATTATAACTTCCAAACCATCTATTCTTATTAGATATATTCTTTTTAGCACTGTGAACACGATGATCAGGAATAAAATATGATCTGTATCAGTAATTATGATCATACATGTTCTTAACTTTCCAAACTTTCTGATATCTGTTGTCAGAACTCCATCTGTTATATATCTTCTTTTTCACAAAATCTGTTGATTTACATGTGGAGCACATGATCATTTTCTTGCTAAGATTTATTAAGTCAGAATTGGATCTCACAAAACAAGGAAGATTATTAGTAGCAACAGGAGTACGAGTTGAAACAGATTCAGATTTACTAACCCAAATGCTTTTGATTTTAGAAGAATAATTGGGTGATCCAATGACGTACCCTTGATAATACTTATTAGAAGAACGAGAATAGTTCTTAGAAACAGTAGATTTAGGGCTGCTAGAATAACTGTTCGATTTGAAATAGTCATAAAAGCTAGTTTTACACTGTGATTGAGAACCAGTTGGGCTTTTAGCACATGAAAAGTCGTTTACTTTCTTTAATAACTAGTCTCTTTCATCAGCAACTAAATCGTATTTATTTTTCAGTTCAGTTCTCATGTTTAATTCAGTTACAAGTTATGTCTCTAGATCAGACAATTTCTTTGCAATATCCAAAAACTTACCTTCTAATTCCTTCTTTAACTTTTCAAATACTTTCCTTTCTTTCTCAAACTTCTTTCTTTCTTCATCTGAACTTCCTTTATCATTCTCCGAAGCAATGTCAAGCCATTTCTTTTTCTCAGTAAGCTCTTTGGCAATTGCAGCATGTTTCTTGACAGTACTTCTCTTCTCAAGAACAAACAACCTTTTCTATTCATTTAGAGCTTTTTGCTTTTGTTCAGCCTCTTTCTTTTCTTTATCAACCTTGGCTCGTTCCAAGATGATAAGTTGTTCAAAATCTGAAATTTGATTCAAAAGAAATTTAGCATTCAGCTCAAGAGAATTAATCTTATTTTCATAAGATATACGTTCAGCTTCAAATCTTCTTTCAACTTCTATTATCTTATTCTTCTCTTTCTCCAAAACTTTCCTTTCAGCAATCAAATCATTTTCCACTTCTAAAACCTTTTCTTTCTCTAAATTCAGTAGCTTTCTTAGTTCAATCAGATCACTTTCAGACTTATGAGATTTATCAGTTTCATTATGCTTTCTACCTGAAAAATTTCTTTCAGCTCTTATGTTAGACTCCATAATGCAAAATGTAAAAAGTAATGAAAAACAATAAGTGATGAAGAACCAGAAGATCAATGAAAACATCAAGGCGGAGAAAGTATATCCAGCAGACCGATGGACAGACTATCCAGAGCTTCGATGGAAAGTATATCCAGCGGACCGATGGATCAAGTACATCCAGCGGATTGATGGACGAATCGATGGAAAGTGTTCATCGATACAATGGAGCAGTTCAACACTTAGAAGAATTTCTAAGTATTCATCCAAGCGTACATTGAAGACTTGAAGATAAGGATGAAATCACCTATTCAATAATGAC
>NW_020202813.1:0-10823 GCF_001531365.2 Cynara cardunculus var. scolymus
ATCCTGTTGCTTCAGAACCTCAATCAAGCACCAAGTGGACGAAGAATCACCCACATCACCAAATCATTGGTGATCCAACCTCTGGTGTCAAGACGAGATCTGCTACTGCAAATGAATGCCTATATGCAAACTTCTTGAGCATGATTGAACCAAAGAAGATTTCTGAAGCCCTACAGGATCCAAACTGGATAAACACAATGCAAGAAGAATTACTTCAGTTTGAACGAAACAAAGTATGGTATCTTATGCCTCTTTCCAAAGGAAAAACGGTAATAGGAACCAAATGGGTCTTCAGAAACAAGAAAGACGAAAATGGCATTGTAATAAGGAACATAGCCAAGCTTGTTGCAAAAGGCTATCGCTAGGAAGAAGGCATTGACTACGATGAGACATTCGCTCATGTTACAAGACTTGAAGCCATCAAAATGTTTCTAGCCTATGCAGCACATAAGGGTTTTAAARTCTACCAAATGGATGTCAAGTCTGCCTTCCTCAATGGTAAAYTACAAGAAGAAGTCTACGTGCAGCAGCCACCTGGGYTCGAAGATCCAAAGCACCCAGATTATGTCTATTCTCTGGATAAAGCTCTTTATGGGCTCAAGCAAGCACCCAGGGCCTGGTACGACACTCTATCTACCTTCCTCATCGAAAATGGCTTTGAAAAAGGTACAATCAATACAACTCTCTTTCTCAAGAAGCATAAAGGTAATATTTTACTTGTTCAAATATATGTGGACGACATTATATTTGGATCTACAAATGCAAAATATTGCAAAAAATTCTCAGAGTTGATGAAAAGCAAATTTGAGATGAGTATGATGGAGAACTCAGCTTGTTCCTTGGACTTCAAATAAAACAAGTTCCAGAAGGAATTTTCATAAATCAATCCAAATATGTGACTGACCTTTTGCAAAAATACTCTCTCTCTAATTCATCATCAATGAGAACTCCCATGGCTACTCGTCAAGTTATTTGCTGATGTATCAGGCAAATCTGTAGATGTCACAACCTATAGAGGCATGATTGGATCACTCATGTACCTAACTGCTAGTAGACCTGATATTATGTTTGCCACATGTCTTTGTGCAAGATATCAAGCAAATCCCAAAGAATCGCATCTTTCTGCTGTCAAGAGGATCTTTAGATACCTCAAGGGAACTCCTTCATTGGGTCTCTGGTATCCAAAGGACTCTGGCTTTGATCTAATAGCCTACACAGATGCAGATCATGCAGGATGCAAGCTTGACAGAAAGAGTACGTCTGGAAGCTGTCAACTCTTGGGGGACAAGCTGGTAAGTTGGACCTCCCGAAAACAAAATTGTGTCTCAACATCTACAGYAGAAGMATAATATGTTGCTGCTGCTAGTTGTTGTTCACAAGTTCTCTGGATGAAGACACAACTTAAGGATTATGGTTTTCATTATGACAAAGTCCYAATCCTCTGTGACTCCAAGAGTGCCATAGCAATCTCTGCAAATCCGGTACADCATTCCAAGACCAAGCACATCGATGTAAGGTACCATTTTCTGAAAGACAATGTTGAAAAAGGTAACATAGAAATGTACTTTGTTCMAACTGAGATTCAACTTGCTGACATTTTTACAAAAGCTCTTGATGARAAACGWTTTTTATTCYTAGTCAGCAAGATRGGTATGCTGAATCTCACCACTTAGAGGCAATAWTTATCTTTMAACCAGCGATCTTCAATATCTCATGGTTATGCCCATAAGTGATACAATAAMTTAGCCATAAATTTTTTAAGTATCCTAAACCAGAGCCTCTGGTCATAAAGACCAGATCCTCTGGCCATATAGAATGCCTTAGATTTATTGGCAAAATTTCATCTTTGCAACCAGAGACCCTCTGGTTCTATTAGTAACCAGAGCCCCTCTGGTTCAAAGAAAATACTTGGTCTTTCTTACCAAGTCATTTTCTCCCACCCAGAGCCTCTGGTTATATAAACCAGCGCCTCTGGATTCCAACATATTGAGATGTCAATGTCTCAATCCTTGGATTCTCGCTTTCTCTCATCATTTCTTTCTCCTTAACCAACCAGAGCCTCTGGTTCCAAAGACCAGAGCCTCTGGTTCCCACCTTTACTTGCTATATATAATTTTCCTTACAACTAGAGCCTCTGGTTCTAAAAACCAGAGCCTCTGGTTTAAGATTATTTGAAAGCAAGTCTTAACCATTTCCCTTCTAACTCCCTTTCATAGTTTTTCCAACCAGAGCCTCTGGACTCCATTCCTTGCTTTCAAATGTTATTCTTTCCCCTTTGAAACCAGAGCCCCTCTGGTCCTAAAGCGCTAAAATCTTTTTTTATGATTAAGTGTGCCTCTTCAACCAGAGTCTCTGGTTCCAAAGACCAGAGCCTCTGGATCCTTAAATTCGTTCAAAGCATGTCTTATTCATTTGATCTCATACTCCATTTCATCATCTTTCACAACCAGAGCCTCTGGTTCTAAAGACCAGAGCCTCTAGATTCAAAGTCTTTGCAACCAGAGCCCCTCTGGTCTCAAAGACTCATTCATTCTCATATCCATTGTCATACTTAACCATATTTCATATTATTTTTTCCTCATCATTCTCAACCAGAGCCTCTGGTTCTAAAGACCAGAGCCTCTGACTTTGCTTTCATACCCCACTTAGACTTCTCTCATCCAAAGCCTCTGGTTATATAGACCAGAGCCTCTGTCTCCAAACCTTTTTTTCTAAGTGAGAGTGCGTCTTTGATTTTAATCAGTATGCATCATTTAAGGGGGAGCAAAAGTTTACTTTTGTAAACTTGCATTTTCCATCCAGAGCCTCTAGTCCTACTATCCAGAGCCTATGGCCACACAAAATGCTATATATAATTATAATACCAGACCTCCTCTGGTTTTATAACATGGATTGCTACATTACACCACAGTCTCTGGTTTGTTAACCAAAGTCTCTACATCAAGCAAATCCAACATTTCTACTTGTCTTCATCGACATTACAACCAGAGCTCCTCTGGTTCCCCACCCACTTTGTCATGCATAACCAGAGCTCCTCTGGTTACCCACCCACTTTGTCATGCATAACCAGAGCTCCTCTAGTTACCCACCCACTTTGTCATGCATAACTAGAGCTCCTCTGGTTCCATGAAAATACATTTTAAAAATAAAACTCATCTTAATTGAAAACCATTTTTAAGATTATACAAAATTGCAACTTTTGTGACTAAAAACTATACACCAAGGGTTTTTAGAAGACCAAAACTTCGTAATTAGTATTAATCTTACAATTAGATGAGATTTTAATTTTTTTTTTGGGAAACGTCTTCACCAAGATATTATTTGGAATGACTCTTCATTTCAAATAATTCATGACGTCACTCGAACCACGCTCCTGAAACCATACAGGCTGTCCCCCATGAGCCGTTTCATTCTTTTCCCTCCCTTACCCCAGGCTGACACGTGTCCACAACATTAATGGCATGTCGTATCCAGACGGCTCACGTTCATCCAATAAAACTTTTTCATGATTATTATATTATAATAATCAAAGAAACGTTTCCCTTACCACTACCACCCCACCCCACCCCTCCACCCCTACCCCAACCGTCTTCCCCATAAATACCCATCTTCACCATCCTTCCATTCTTTACGCCTTCAAAACTTCCAACAAAACTAAGACGAACTCAAAACCTGCAACTTCAACAAAAATGGCCTCCTCCGCTTCTGACGAATCCAACAACAATGACAGCCGCATCCAATCAACCGGCGCCGACAGCCGCGCAATCGTCTTCTTTCTCATGAAACCCAATAACCATATGATAGAACTGCGCAACAGTCTTTTTGATGACATGTTTGCTATTATGATTGAGTTCTTCAAAAACTGTATCCTTCTTCCTGCCCTAACTCTGGTGAACCCAAACGTACCATTAAAGTACGTTCAACAATACTGGCAGACTTGCGAGTTTCATCCTCCAAGTCATGGAATAATGGGACACATAGACGCTCCAAATGACATGGTTTGCTCGGTAAAAATTTCATGAGCAAAGGTTTCTAAAGTTCTATGCATTCCAACAAGAAAGGAACTAGGGATCGCGCAATATGACGAACCACCTTCCTCCGACGACATCCTAAAGTTCGTGAAGATGCTAGGGTACAATCGAGAACTGCGAAACATCTCAGATTTCAAAAGACAAGTCCTCCCACCAATGTGGAATTTGTTCTTTTCCATCCTCAATCGTTCCCTCACCTGCAAGCTCGGCTCCCTTGACCAAGGAAATCTCAACATAATGACAATTATGTATGGGCTTTTCTTCAACCTTAATCTCRACTACGCCTTCCACATCTACAACGAGATTCATGCGGCCGTCATCAAAAAGTGCAAGCTTCAAGCCACGGGAAAGCCACTATCTGCTGTTCTATTCCCTCACTTCCTTGCTCTTTTCATTGGGGACGCGATGGTGCAACACGGATTACTTGCTGAGGAGCCCTTCACCCCAAACTACAAGATGCAAGGACATCGCCCAACGCTATCGAAGGAAGGTTACACAATCCAACGACCGCTATCTAGGGCTATGCTCACTGTCATTCCATTGACAAGTAAGATACGCCAAGCCTATGAATGCTCCATGCTGTCCCAAGCACCTAGGGCAGCTACCCCGGAGCACTTAGAGCCGTCCCCCCTCCAAGCGAGGGAGCACAAGCATCGTCTTCATCGGATGATGAAGATGATGATGATGATGCTAGTGCTTCCCTCGACCTTCACCAAAACATTCCCCACCCTCCTACCCAAAGGGTAACCACATATACTACCCCTAGCGATCAAAGCCAAAGGGGTATTGAAACAGAATGACCCAGTCCCACCCAAACCCAAGCCAGCCATCCAGAGGCCATTCTTCGGGCCTGTGGAGATGAACAAGCCGAGGAACCTCGTAACCCATCACCCCTCTCTCAACAGAGAGGTGATGAAGAAACAAGAGCCCCTTCGCCTCAGGGCTCGCCACAACCTCTCACACACACAGAAGCATGTGTTGCTTCTGAATTTGAACCCACTTCCATTCGTGCACGACCCCCCTTGGTATTTGATCTACCAAAGGGGACACACATCACCTTCACGTACTCTGAGGATGATGAAGAGGATGTCCAAGCATCACGAGATAGTTCTTCTCTCGAAGGCTATCAAGGACATGATGGAAGTCCTTCAAGGCCTACCTTCACACAAGGCCAAGAAGGCGCCTCAGGAACAGAGGCACAACCTGTAGCATCCGTTGCTGCAGGGGTTATCCCACTAACACATCTGGTCACTAAGGCTGAGTTCCAAGCCTTTATTGATACAATGACGCAGTCCTTGGATGACCTTAAACTCCTCATACAAGGGATGATGGAGAACCAACCCTCACCCGATACCCCAGACCTCCATCAATCCCTTGCCATCCTCCAACGCCACTTAAACCAAATCGATACCCAAACCCAAACCAACTCATCCCGCCTTCAAATCCTTCAACAAACAGTAACCCAACACCACAACACCATATCATCCTTAGCCACCCAAAGAAACCAAGTCATTATCCAATCCCTCGCCACCCTCACGGCTCAGGCAACTAAGACCGATGAAAACCTAACCTACATCATTACCCAACTCCAAACCATCCTTCGCACCCTTCATCAACTACCATCCTCCATCACCTCCCAAATACCTCACCCTCAACCTTCATCCACATCTTCCATCGATGAAACCCTTGCCACCCTCACCACCCAAATGGCCACCACCCAAACAACCCTCAACCAACTACCCGCCACCATACTTGCCCAAATCCCACCACAAACCCAAACCCCACCTCCCTCTGCAGGCACTTCCTATGAAGCAGCCTTCTCATCTTTCACTGCAGAGGTGAGAAATCTTCTTGCCAACCTTCCCCAACCTACATCATCTGCCACAACCTCTGTGCCACCTCCTCCCTCTACTGGCACAGACTTCGCTTCCAGAGCCGACCTACGGGCTCTGTCCAAGGCACTTATCTCCTCTGTTAATGAGATAAGTGCAAAGTTCACTGCTTGATCAGTAGAATCCACCACTGCGTTAAGGAAGAGTTTACAACACCAACAAGAATGCACAAACACTCTCCTTCATACAATGGAAGAACGAAGCAGAAAGGATCGAGTATGCACTCTCATATCCCACATACGAATGTGGAAAAAGAAGAATCGATCAAGAGTATCCTGCTCTTCCAGCCGCCCCTACAAACGACCAAGGCATGAAGTACAAGACCCCGATGATCAAGGTCTTGGACCTCATGAGGGGGAGACAGAGGCGACGGCTACTCAACAAACAGGATCCGCTGCACCACAACAACTATCACAACAACAACAACCATCAACACAACAACCACCATCAACACAACAAACCCAAGCTAGGGAACCAGAGGCATTGCCTTCTGATGAAGAACAGAATATCCAAGTTCCCTTAGCCACAACTCCAGACCCCATCGTGTTGAGTTCCTCAACCGATGAAAAACCAACCACCCCACCAACACAACAAAACCAACCTCTTCCTTCTACACCCACAACAAACCTACCCTTAACCCCTTCACTAACACCTCGCACAACTCAACCCTTCATCTTCTCCACACAACCAGAACCCAAAACAACCCAACCTTCTTCACCCCAACGACCAGAACCAACAACAACCCAACCTTCTTCACCCCAAGAACCAGAACCCATAACAACCCAACCTTCATCACCCCAACCAACCAAAGAAAACTCACCCTCTACCCATACACAACCAGCCAAGACACAACCTGTGGTGCATGCGGACATCCCCTCTTCCTCGAGGCATCCTTCACAAGGCCTGGTAGACGAAATAATTCAAAGCATGGAGTCGATAAGGAGAAGACTTCAATTACCGCCCAGGGAACCAATAATGATGGAAAACATCCATCAATACTTGTACCAAGAATGCGAAGAAAGACTGTCAACCAATCCTCCAATCCTATCGCCAGAGTCTATGAACCTTCTACATCATCGTTTCATAAGACAGACTACTCAACCACCTCAAGCTGTCTTTTCGAACGATGGAATAAGAAGAGTCATGGACTTAAAAATAAAGTCATTTGCCAACAGAGCCATACGCTGCATCGAGTTCAGCGTGGAAAGAGCCCATGGGGTAGTTAGCGTATTCAACGAGAACGACCTTATCAACCTCAATCCGTATGATTTGATAGGGTTATATGCATACACCGCTCAAAGGCAAGATCATGGGATACGATTTGGAATGGCGAACAGAGCTATTGTCAAGACAATGGAGTCCCTGGTGAAGCATCGAGCCAAAAGCGATTTTGAAATTGCTTTAAGGCTAGGAATTGAGAGGTTATCCTGTGCTCCTCCAAATGAAGATTTCCAGGGCCTGTAGGAGATACGTTCTGCTTCAGTTCTTACTCAACCTGAACTCGGACTTGTTTACAAGAATGAGTATGGGGTTAAAAAGTTCTTCAGATTGATTGAAGCCTTCAAGTACTCAATAGATACACTTGAATGGTTTCAGAAAAACTTTAGAGAAAGACTGGGCAGAAACCACGTGCCAAGGGAAGAGGGAAGCCATCTGATTCACGAAATTTCAACGATCATTTCCTATAGAAGACTACTCTTGCGCTTCAGGGAAGTATGCTCAGGTAGTCTGTGATGAGATGGAATTTTTGTTTATTTTGCCTTGATGTAATTTGTTTCCAGTATTGTAATGAAGATTTGAAGATAAGGATGAAGTCATCATATCATGAATGACAACTGGAGATGACAAATCAACAACTGGAATTCAAGTTTATCTTATTATTAATGTTTATCCATGAGAAAGATAAACCTTATCTGTGTATTAGAAGATTTGCTAGAAAGTAGCAATAGATAGTTATCTTCTAAATAGCCGATTAGTATAAATAGATGATTAGGTCTATTGTAAAAATAAGGCTTTTACTCTTTGTTTTACATTTATGATTCTATAAAGTAAAACTTTTGAAGCTCAAAATTGTTCTTAATCTTTCTTATTTTATTCTTGACACTTCATAGCTTTGTTCATTAAATCGCTATAATTTGGTTATTCATAACTAGATTATTAGTGTTATTGGGAGATCTGGGATCAACAGTTCTTGATGTTCTTACAAGAAATATCTTAGATCTGCATTGTCATGAAGCATTATGAAGATTGATCATTAAAGAAGGGACTATCAGGAAGTACTTGGTCGGATAAAACCTTTATCCAACAATTCCTTCAACTGCGACATTAACTCCTTTAATTCAGAAGAAGCTAATCTATATGGTGTACGTGCCATAGGTGCTGCTCCAGGAAGTAGTTCTATTTGAAACTCATTTGTTCGATCTGGAGGTAAGCTTATCAAATCTTCCGGAAATACCTCAGGAAATTCTCTCACAACTGGAATATCTTCTATCCTTTCTCTCTTTCTTGACATCAATAGTATAGGCAAGAAAACTAGTACATCTCTTCCGTACATACTTCTGAGCCTTTAAAACCGAGATAAGACTGGAATAGTGATCTCGTCGATCTCCATAAATCACAACCTTTCCCTTTTCTGGTAAGTCTATATGAATCATCTTTTCATCACAGACTATATTGGCTTGGTTTTTAGCTAACCAATCCAYGCCTATAATTATATCRAATTCCCTTAAAGGCAAAGGAAATAGTTGTATAGGCACCTCACATCCTTCTATACTTATAAAACATTCATCTATTCTTTTTAACCAAAACTTCACTATCGTTTGCTGTTTCCACAATTAGATCCTCACTTAATGCTTTAGATTCTAAATGTGCGTAGTTAACAAACGATGGTGACACAAAAGAACAATTTGCACCCGAAT
The DNA here is from genome assembly GCF_001531365.2 of Cynara cardunculus var. scolymus. NCBI lineage: Eukaryota > Viridiplantae > Streptophyta > Magnoliopsida > Asterales > Asteraceae > Cynara > Cynara cardunculus. The sequence goes on from NW_020202813.1 coordinate 8,842, forward strand.
CAAATAAAACTTTGGCACATACTGAATTAATGAGGAATGTACCTGTTACCACTTTAGGGTTCTCTTCTGCCTCGCCTCTCGTCATTTGAAAGATTCTCCCTCTCGCAAACTCCCTACGTCTTATCTCTCCTTGACCACTTGAATTAACACGATTATCCATCTGTCCCCAACCTGTTGGCACATAACCAAGTCCTCGACCCCCAGAATATCCAGATCCTCGACCCCCAACAAAACCAGACCCTCGACCCTTTGCTTGCGGACAATCAACATTTATATGTTGAGATGAATTACAAGTAAAACACCTCCGCGTCATCTGACAGTCTCGAGCTATATGTCCTGGTTCTTGACATTTAAAACATACTCGAGATTCTCTATTATAATTTCCCTGATGTACTTTATGACATCGGGTACACGCTCTATCAGCAAACCTTGAAACGGGTCGATTCAAATTTTCCATAAACCTTGGTTTACGGAAATCGGTTATTGTAGCTTCCCCCTTTCTTTTCTCTCCAACCCTTTCTTGTGGTTGCCGGTTAATATCTTGTTCCACTATTTCAGCAGCATCAACTGCCGCTTGAAATGTTGTCGGATTCCTGGATATCACATACTTCCGGAGATTAGATTCTAAACCCCAGATGTACTTTCTTACTTTATTGTTTTCTGATATAATGTAAGCTTCAGCGAACCGGGATTGTTCCATAAAAACTTCCATATACTGGCGGACTGACATGTTTCCTTGCTCAAGACGAAAGAAATCATCTTCTAATTTTCGCACTGCCGCTTCAGGACAATACTGCACTTTAAACTTGATCACAAATTCTTCCTAAAACATGGTTTCCAAAATGGTAGGATCTGAACTTGACAGAACTTCCCACCAGTATAAAGCACTTGATCTTAAACGAGATACAACAAACATGACTTTATCTTCTTCTGCACTTTTACTAACCTGCAGACTCATCTCAATTTCTTTAAGCAAACACATAGCTTTAACAGGATCACGTTCACCAGAAAACTTGGGAGGTTTACAAGCAAGAAACATTTTGATATCTCCTCCTTTTTGTACTTAGGATGAAGTAAGGGGTACAGATGTACCAGTTACCAGTGTACTAGCTCCGGCTTCCTCTTGATAATCGAGATTTCTTACCACTTCTGGATTATTTTGGGCTATATGTCCCAACAAATTTACCAGACTTTCTTGAAACTTTCCTAATTCAGCTGCCAGCATTTTTTGAGTAATAAATCCGGGGTCAGAAACATTGTGTCCACCCCTTGCTCTGCCTCTACCACGGCCAGACATTGAACTTTCTTGGGCCGACAATTCCTGTTCCCCATGAGTTTCTTGTCTAGCACCTCTACCTTTTCCTCGACCCCTGCTGCGACTTTGTGTTTCAATCGTCATCATATTCTCTAGGTCTTCCCCTTGAGTCACATTTCTTCTTCCCCGACCCCTTCCATAACCAGTAGAGGTCCTCTCTGATTGATTGAGATTATCTGCCATTTCTCAGTGTATAACTTTTTCTGTCACATTTAAACACACATGATTATTCTCATAATCAAAACATAATAACACATTTATCTTTGAGTCTATCCATAACTCAGATTATATCAGTCATATATAATCTATCTTTCTCATAATAGTTTCAGCTATAACATATTCCCATGTTCATAGACCCAGTGAAACTTATTATCATATCTTTCGCACCTCTAGTTTAAGTCTAAGTATTCCACAAATACCCAGATCCCTTAAACTAAGGCTCTGATACCAACTGTAACAACCCACATATTCCACATACAGATACTCCATATGTGACACCCCAAATCCACACATTGCGTATAACACATATTTCATATATAGAATACATGTTTTCCCCACATAGGTCCTTGATACAAGAGTCTGTAATACAAAATACACAACCCAAAAATTCCAAAAGTACAAGTTCTTGTATCCTAGCATCTATGCTTCCAAAACAGCTAAGCATATA
>NW_020202813.1:11713-17076 GCF_001531365.2 Cynara cardunculus var. scolymus
ACATGCCGAGAACGTCCCACCTTATATCCTCCAGATTGTCTCCTTTACATGATATTCCACCCTTATTTCCTCCTGCTAATTAATATGAAGTAGTTCATCCAAAGACAGTCCTCTGTTACCTGTCAGAGTGAACCTATTCATAATCCTTAAACCACATCGTGGTTCCAACATAGGTTTATACCCAAAACCTTTTACTCTCAAGAACAATCTGTTCTTCTCAAAACAGTTTAAAACTCTTGTTTTTCCCAAACTCTTTCAAACTGTTTTAAAAAACTGGATACTGTTTAATTATTTCCAAAACAGTTCCAAAATAGATTCAAACAACAACTTCTCAAGGCTGTTGAAGAACACAAATCTGTTTCATATTTATCAAAACCAGATTTCAAAATAACATCATTATAAACTATTAAAAACAGTTTATCATCTTAACCTCAAAACCAATAAAACTTCACAGTTTATATCAAAGGCAGTTTTAAAAGAAAACTCACAGTTCATACTAAACAGTAGTTCAAAACTCACCTTATCAAACAGCTTTCTTGAAGATAATCACACAGTAAAACACTTAAATCTTAGCACAGATTCTTCAAGAATACTTTAACTCACACACAGGTTCTTTTCTAAGAGAGTGACGGTGATAACGATAACTTTATCAAACTCTTCTTTAAATACTCTCACCAAAGCGATGGAGGATTTTAATAATAAAACCTTTAATGGCGGTGAAATCTTTTGGTCCAATAGGAATAATCTTGGGCGGTGGTTTTATATTATCAAATTCATGATTTTTATCCAAATAAATAAACTCAATAAGCACCACCTCATGCATGCTTCATACTACATGCATACACGTATAGTTCATATATGTCATGTCATCTTTGCATATATACACATACACAATATCATGCACTTCAATTTAGACATGCATATTTAAATTACCTCAACCCAGGATATGTGAAACCCGGTTATAACATTCTCCCCCCCTTAAAAAGAATTCCGTCCCAGAATTTATTCAAACAACCACGGATATTTTTCTTTCATTTCTGATTCTAATTCCCATGTTGCTTCTGATCCTTTGTGAAATCGCCACTGTACCCTTACTAAGCTTATTTCCTTGTTTCTCAACACACGGGTTTTGTGGTCTGTTATAGCTTCTGGAGTTTCTACAAAATTTGATTTGACACATGGAAAGTATTGTGAATCAAACTAAGTTCCTCTGGTAACTCCAATTGGTAGGCTACTGGTCCAACTCGTTTACAGATTTTGAATGGGCCAATAAATCTTGGACTGAGTTTACCTCTCTTTCCAAATCTCATAACTCCTTTCCAGGGAGAAAATTTCAACATCACTAAATCATTTACGCAAAATTCAATTGATTTCCTGCGCTTATCTGCATAGCTTTTCTGACGATCTTGAGCTGTTTTGATTCTTTCCCGAATCTGATCAATCTTTTTAGAAGTAACTTGCACAATCTCAGGGCCTGTTAATTGTTTCTCACCCACCTCATTCCAACATACAGGGGTTCGACATTTTCGACCATACAACACTTCATATGGTGCCGCTTTGATGCTGGAATGATAGTTATTATTGTATGCAAATTCTATTAATGGAAGATGATCTTCCCAAGATCCTCCAAAATCCATGATGCAAGCTCTTAGCATATCTTCAAGTGTCTGAATTGTTCTTTCATTTTGACCGTCCGTTTGAGGATGATATGCTGTACTTAATCGAATTTGAGATCCTAATGCCTTTTGAAAACTTTCCCAGAATTTCGATGTAAATCTGCTATCTCTGTCCGAAATGATAGATAGTGGAACTCCATGCCTTGTCACAATCATAGTCGTTAACTAGTTCTATCCATCGACGTTGTCTCATGTTTAACTCTTTCTGGTTGAACAAATGCTGAAGGCTTTTGTGATCTGTGTAAATCTTGCACTTTGTTCCCAGCAAATAGTGCCTCCAAATTTTTAAGGCGAATACCACAGCTGCTAATTCCATATCATGTGTTGGGTACTGTTTCTCGTGATTTTTCAATTGTCGTGATGCATATGCAATTACTTTTCCCTTTTGCATTAAAACACAGCCTAAGCCAAACTTCAATGCATCACTGTAAACAATGAAATCTTCTGCTCCGTCGGGTAGAGATAGAACTGGTGCGCTACACAAGCGATCTTTCAAGGTTTGGAACGCCCTTCTTTGTTCTTTAGCCCAATGAAATTTGATATCTTTTCGAGTCAACTTGGTCAGAGGTACCGCTATTTTTAAATAGTATTTAATAAATTTACGATAATAACCGGCCAAGCCTAGAAAACTTCTAACTTCTGAAGGGTTTCTTGGTGCATCCCATTTTTCTACTGCTTCAACTTTTGATGGATCCACTTTGATTCCTTCTTGTGACACWACATGGCCAAGGAATTTAACTTCCCTTAACCAAAACTCACATTTTGATAACTTGGCATACAACTTCTCTTTCCTTAAGAGACTTAGAACCAAGTGAATGTTCTGCATGTTCTGCTTCTGATTTGGAATATATCAAAATGTCATCGATGAATACAATAACAAACTTGTCAAGATATTCTTTGCACACCCTGTTCATCAGGTCCATGAAAGCTGCTGGTGCATTTGTTAGACCAAAAGGGATAATTAAAAATTCATGATGTCCATATCTTGTTCTGAATGCAGTTTTCGAAACATCTTCTTCTCTGACTTTCAGTTGATGATATCCTGATCAAAGATCAATTTTTGAGAAATAGCTGGCCCCAACCAATTGATCAAATAAATCATCGATTCTGGGTGATGGATATTTATTCTTAACTGTCATCTTGTTAAGCTCCCGATAATCTATACACATTCTCATTGACCCGTCCTTCTTTTTAACAAATAAAACTGGAGCTCCCCAAGGTGAAGTACTTGGTCTAATAAAACCCTTGTCAAGAAGATCTTCTAGTTGAGTCACCAATTCTTTCAACTCTGATGGGGCTAACCTATATGGTGTTTTGGCTACAGGTGCTGACCCGGGTATCAGGTCAATTTTAAATTCAATAACTCGGTCTGGTGGAAGATTAGACAAGTCCTTGGGACAGACTTCTGGGTATTCTTTGACAATTGGGATCTGTTCTAACTCTTTCTCTTTTCTGTTTACATCGATAACATAAGCCAAAAATCCCTTACATTTCTTCTGCATACACTTACGAGCTTTCAATATGGAAAGGAGACTGGTATAATGATCCCGATGATCACTATCTATGATGACTGTTCCTTTGCCTGGCAACTTAATTTCAATCTTCTTTTGATTACATAAAATAGTTGCCTGATTTTTAGCTAACCAATCCATACCCACTACCACATCAAATTCTTTCATTGGCATAGGGAATAATCGGATAGGCAACTCACAACCCTAGATGGAAATGGTATATTTTTCGAACACATAAGCAACAATTTCTTGACTATTAGCGGTATCAACCACTAACTTTTTGTCAAGAGGCACAGAAATTAAGCATGCAATTTCAGCGAAAGTAGGAGATACGAATGAAAAGTTCGCTCCTGAATCGAATAGCACTTTAGCATATACGGAGTTGATGGAATAGGTACCCTGTTACCACGTCTGGAACTGCCTCTGCCTCATTTTTAGTCATCTGGAAGGATCGTCCTTGCGCCCTTCCTAGCCCTCCTCTAGTCAAACTTGGTCTCCCTCGACCACTTGTTGTACTATTTCCCAAACTTAGTTGTGGAGTTTTGAGCTGTGGGCATTGGTCTCTAAAATGATCTGGTGAATTGCAATTGAAACATATTTTAATTATTGGACAGTATCTCGATGAATGTCCAATCTTACCACAATTGAAGCATTTCATTGGTTCAAGTTTGCATTCTCCTTGATGATATTGTCGACACTTAGGACAAATCTTTTCTATCGACCTCTGCATTGGTTTCTTATTGAACTTAAAAGACTTGGATCCTCGATATCCTGTTGAAGATCCTTCCCATTTCCTCTTTTCCATTTGTTTTCCTTCATCRCTTCTATTTTTATTTCTTTCTGTAACTTCAGCTGCATCGACTGCCAATGGAAATGTGGTAGGATTCATTGCTATAACAAATTCTCTAATCAATGGTTTCAAACCCCAGATATATCTTTCAACTTTTCTTGCTTCTGTGGATATGTAATGCTCATCAAATCTAGAATACTCTATGAACTTCTCTGTGTATTCTCTAACTGATCCAGAACTTTGCTCTAACTTCAAGAAATCCTCTTCCATTTGTCTTACCGCTGCTTTGGGACAAAACTGTTCCTTAAATCTGTTCACAAATTCTGCCCACGACAAAGTTTGCAAAACATCCATTCTTCCAAGAGACTCTATTTCCCACCAATACAAAGCATTAGATTTTAGAACTGATACAACAAACCTGACTTTGTCGGCTTCTGGACAACATATAGTATTGAATACTGATTCAATTTCTTTTATCCAACACATAGCTTTAACTGGATCTCGCTCACCCGAAAAAGCTGGTGGTTTGCATGTCAGAAACATTTTAATATCCCCTCCTTTTGTGTTTGGTGTTGGTATGGAAAAATTTATCTCTACTCGTTCTGTTTCCACCCTTGTAGGCATTCTCAATATGGATGTTAATGTTTCTCTTAACTTTCCCATTTCTTCAGCCAACATATTTCTGGTTACAAATTCTGGCTGTGRTGCWGGTTYTGGATTGTTATCCCCAKAATTGGATTCTACTTGATTACCATTGCCTTCTAATTGATAATTTCTTTCCCTTGTTTGATTACTCCCTCTTCCCCTACCTCTTCCTCTTGAGGTACTAATAGGAGCTTCGATGGGAGAATTTTCTGCTTCACTAAGATCAGGATGGGCTAGTCTTTGTGATCTTCTGGACCGACTTGCCATCTGTAGATATCAAAGTTAAAACACACATTTTTCACATTCCCAAATATAATAAAGTGTCCAAGTTCAGTTATGTACCTGTAGATTCAAAATTACATTGGCCAGATGTAATYCGAAAATACCTTACACACTGACCTCTTAACTTATCATATTTATTCCAAAGGTGCTAACAATGTCTGTGACCCTAATATGCAATGAAATAGTTTAAGTCTAGGCATCATCATGCAATTGATCACCTAAATCCCTTAAAATTAAGCTCTGATACCAATCTGTAACACACCAAATCCACACATTGCATATAACACATATTTCATATATAGAATACATGTTTTCCCCACATAGGTCCTTGATACAATAGTCTGTAATACAAAATACACAACCAAAAAATTCCAAAAGTACAAGTTCTTGTATCCTAGCATCTATGCTTCCAAAACAGCTAAGCATATAGAGATGTAATTCACATAACACCCTTTCCCT
>NW_020202813.1:18131-27511 GCF_001531365.2 Cynara cardunculus var. scolymus
CTCTAATAGTTATCATGGTAAGAGTTAGAACATGCCGAGAACGTCCCACCTTATATCCTCCAGATTGTCTCCTTTACATGATATTCCACCCTTATATCCTCCTGCTAATTAATATGAAGTAGTTCATCCAAAGACTGTCCTCTGTTACCTGTAAGAATGAACCTATTCATAATCCTCAAACCACATCGTGGTTCCAACATAGGTTTATACCCAAAACCTTTTACTCTCAAGAACAATTTGTTCTTCCCAAAATAGTTTAAAACTCTTGTTTTTTCCCAAACTCTTTCAAACTGTTTTAAAAACCCGGATACTGTTTAATTATTTCCAAAACAGTTCCAAAATAGATTCAAACAGCAACTTCTCAAGGCTGTTGAAGAACACAAATCTGTTTCATATTTATCAAAACCAGATTTCAAAATAACATCATCATAAAACTATTAAAAACAGTTTATCATCTTAACCTCAAAACCAATAAAACTTCACAGTTTATATCAAAGGCAATTTTAAAAGAAAACTCACAGTTCATACTCAACAGTAGTTTAAAACTCACCTTATCAAATAGCTTTCTTGAAGATAATCACACAGTAAAAAGCTTTAATCTTAGCACAGATTCTTCAAGAATACTTTAACTCACACACAGGTTCTTTTCTAAGAAAGTGACGATGATAACAATAACCTTATCAAACTCTTCTTTAAATACTCTCACCAAAGCGGTGGAGGATTTTAATAATAAAACCTTTAATGGCGGTGAAAGCTTTTGGTCCAATAGGAATAACTTGGGCGGTGGTTTTATATTATAAAATTCATGATTTTTATCCAAATAAATAAACTCAATAAGCACCACCTCATGCATGCTTCATACTACATGCATACACATATAGTTCATATATGTCATGTCATCTTTGCATATATACACATACACAATATCATGCACTTCAATTTAGACATGCATATTTAAATTACCTCAACTCAGGTTATGTGAAACCCGGTTATAACACCACGTGATATTACTCATAATACAAAACGTAATATTGTTTACAAAATACGGATTAACAAAAACTTTCTTGAATACATTTGGGACAACTAAATTTTATCATTCTTAAACTTTCTCCTTTCCTTTATCCTGCGAGGTTCGATTACCTGCAAAACACGTTAGTCCAACAACTGAGCATTAGACCCAAATGGTCTAGTGAGTGTACAAGTCTCATTCAATAACATACTGTTCAAACTAGCAGTTTAAAATTAAACCTGTACAGACATAACATTTTATCTATATTTATATAGATTCTTTTCCTCTCGCGGTTACMYCGCCATTACATCTCTCTCACGGTTACACCGCCATTACATCTCTCTCGCGGTTACACCAACATTTCATCTCTCTTGCAGTTACACCGCTATTACATCTCTCTCGCGGTTACACCGCCATTACATCTCTATTGCGGTTACACCACCATTACATCTCTCTCGCGGTTACACCGCCATTACATCTCTCTCTCTCTCTCGCGGTTCAAAATTAATCAATATTCAGCCGGATATGGAAATCCGGTCATCATTATCCGGATATGGAATCCGGACAAAGACTTAGAACCAAATATCATAATCTGGACAGTCTACCGGACTTGGAATCCGGACATCTTGAGCGATTTAAACACATCCATACATCTTGTTACTGGTTTAAATGAATACGATCGATACTTAAACGGTTTAAGGAGAATCCGGTTGCCTTTTGAGCGGTTTAAGACAACTCCGGACGTCCCTTGTCCAGTTTAGAGTCATATCCGGACAATACTCGACCGGATTTGAAAGATTTCGGACAGCGTTTACCCAGTTTAATGTTGAATCTGCATAATATATTTCAAGATCATAATATAGTAGATAGCAATAAATTGCATTCAAGTAATCAATTTAGAAGCATAGCACACTCACCTTGAAGAATTGATAATGACCGGATTTGGTCTGCGACTTAGCTTTCCAAATTTGTTCCCAAATTCTTTTTCTTTCCTAATGTAAGAGTGTGTAAAACTTTTCTCTGATAAAACCATTTACTATTTATAGAAATATGGAGAGTTGTGGGGCGGTTCATACCGCTGATTCCCCTACTTTCCCATCAAACTTTAAAACAAACTAAAAACACTCCCCATACATATATATATATATATATATATATATATATATAATCCAAAAATCTTAACTCAAAACTTGAAACCTGATATTACACCAAAATACATGCTCTTGTCATTTAACTTCAAAATACATCAACAGAGTGATATTCTCATAGATAAATATATAAAGAACTAATCATATTTTTCTCTTTCCTTTATTATCATTATAATTTGCAGTTCCTGCAATACATATTTGAAACACAAAATGTGGGTTAGACCTAAAGGTCTAGTGAGATCCCTTTTTCCATGTAATTTGCAGGGTGAGAATCACTAAAACATTATTTAAATAAATCATTTCTCATAATGAAAAGTAGATTCAAAATCTGTTATAGTTCATTGGTCCTCTGTCCCTAAGACCAGACTTAAAAAATATTTCCATAAGCAACATGACCAGAGCTTCTGGTTATACCAACAAGAGCTCTTACTCAAGTAAATCTTCATAATTTATGTAATCAAACACTTAGAGGTAGCTAGAATAGTTTTCTCAAGTATAAAAGCAATTATTAAAATGTTTTAGTGTGACAAGAGCTTTAGTTCTACTAGCCAGAGCTTCTGGCTCAAATCATAAGACCAACCAGAGGCCTTCTGGCCCAACACGCTGGCCAACCAGAGCCCCTCTAGTTTGTATTTCCTTATAAAAGTTCTAAGTTTAAAATAAGTTATAAAACCTTTTTGAACATTCTTTAAAGTATAACTTTGACATAGAGCTCCTATCTAATATATACAGAGCCTTTGATTTAAATAAAAAGCATTGTAAAAGACGTATCAAAATCATATCATCACCCAAAACCCTCTGGTTCTATTGTGAGGACCAACCAGATCCCCTCTGGTTCCTTTCAAGGAACAACTACAGCCTCTCTTGTTCCTCATAAACCAAACACTTTTCCAAAAGAGTTTATCCAAAACCATTGGCCATAAGCCAAGTTTTCCCCCTCTCAATAACATCAATACTATTATTCTAGTAAGAGCAACATCTCTGGGTCCTCAAATCACAAAGAAGTAAAGAACTCAAATCTATTGCAATCTTAAAAGATATAATATCAAGAGCTATAATAACCACACATACAAATGCCACCCTTATATCCAAAGGTACACCTCTCCTTGATATGCCACCCTTAAAACCGAAGGTACACCTCTCCTTGATATGCCACTCTTATCCCATGGTACACCTCTCCTTGATATGCCACCCTTATTTCCTCATCAAAGTCTATCGATTAGTTCCAAACGAAGACAGAGCGAAGTCACAACCGTCTTGATGAAACAACGTCCATAGTTTTATCCTCCAAAATCTATAGATTAATTCCAAACGAAGACAGACCGAAGTCACAACCATCTTGATGAAACAACCTCTATAGTTTTATCCTCCAAAATCTACAGCTTAATTCCAAACAAAGACAGACCAAAGTTACAACCGTCTTGATGAAATATCCTCTATAGTTTTAACCAATAATGGCGTCAAAATAGTTTTATTTTCAAAACTTAAAACTCAAGAACTACCAGTTCTTCCAAGATCATTTCCAAACTCAAAATCTTCCTTTAAATCCTTAAAATAGGATATTGTCCACAAACTGTTTTAAAGAGGCTAAAGCTTCTTTATCTTCCCATAACAATTTACACAACTAGATTCTTAAAAACACAACGTCAACTGTTTAGAAAACAGTTTTTACCATACTTTCTTTGAAATCAAATATCCAAAGCCACATATTTCCAATAATATCAGTTAAAGGTTTTAGTATCAAAAACTCACCTTATATGCACAGATTCGAAGTTTAATCACACAGCAGATCTTCAAATAAAGATCTAGATTCCTCAAATCAATTTTTAGGCAACTGTTCTTCCTCAAGAACACTCTCACCGCCTTTACTCTTTTTCTCTCAAAGATCTTTTCAAAAGTAAGATAAGATAAAGTCTTATCTTTTTACCCTATTTATATATGGATAAATAACAAAGGCGGTGAGTTTATTAATATAAAACTCTTGCAGGGCGGTGGAAGTTATTATTTTAATAACCAAACCTTTCTTAGCCATGAAGATATCATATCTTCATATTTTAATAAAATAACCCATGTATGCCTTTTATCCTACATGTACAAACATAATTTATCACATTCTAATGTAGGCACAGTAACACATTCTCATGTGTATACTATTCATGCATTTATTTAAATAATACGCATGTTATCACATATTTCACATAATAACCACATAAAGGTTACCTCAACCGGTGTTGTTTGAAATTCAGGTCATCACATATATTTACTCAAAAGTTCAATGATAGAAGAAGAACACTGAATCAATTCACTTACTAAGTAATGCATTTAGCTGAAGGAGTTAATCCTCAGTGTTCAGCATTCCAAGTTTGTTGATCAAGATGTTAAATCTTGTCTCATCAAGAGGCTTTGTAAAAAGGTCAGCGAGTTGGTACTCAGTTGGGACAAAGTGAAGTTCAATATTACCATTCATAACATGACCTTTGATAAAATGATACGCGCTCTCAATATGTTTGGTCTTGTAGTGAAGAACATGATTATTCGCAATAGATAGGGATCTTGTAAAGCTGTAGATCATAGTCGTTGAGCTAGTTTTCAATCCAAAGAACTTGGGCACAAAAGTTTCCAACGACAACATATTTAGTTTCAGCAGTTGATGTGGACACAAAATTTTGTTTTTTACTTATCCAACTAACCAACTTTCCACCTGGAAGCTGACAACCTCTTTTAGTGCTTTTCCAAATAATTTTGCATCCTGCAAAATCACTATCCGAGTAACCTATTAGGTCAAAACCTAAACCCTTGGGATACCAAAGACCCAAGTTAGGAGTTCCCTTTATATATCTGAATATGCATTTTACAGCAATCAGATGAGATTCCTTAGGTTCAGATTGATATCGTGCACATAGATAGGTAGAGTACATGATATCTGGACGAGTTGCTGTGAGATATAGCAAAGAGCCAATCATTCCTATATAAACAATAATGTTTATAGGATTTTCGTTTGGATTCTTGTTTAGTGAGAGAGGAGGAGCCATCAAAGTCTTCATAGATGAGCTGTTGGATAGATCAAACTTTTTCAACATATCCTTGACATACTTACTCTGACTGATAAAGATACCTTTATTTAATTGCTTGATCTAGAGACTTAGAAAGTAGCTTAGTTCCCCATCATACTCATTTGATATTCTTTCTTCATGTAATCAACGAACCAAAAACACAAAGAGGGATTAGTGGAACCAAAAATAATATCATCGACATAAATATGAACTAGAATGATGTGATCTTTAACTTTACTAAGAAATAAGGTCTGGTCAATCTTTCCACGGACAAATTTCTCAAAGATAAGAAATGAGGAGAAGGTATCATACCAGGCACGAGGGGCCTGTTTTAACCTGTAAAGAGCTTTATCCAATCTTTAGACATGATTTGGATACTTAGGGTCAAGAAACCCTAAAGGTTGTTGTTGGGTTTGAGTAAGAGCTTTATTGTTGTATTCAAGTTTCTCCTTAGTTTATTTGCTTTGTAATAGTGTAGGTTTACTATTTCCTTAGTATAAATAATATTTTCCTTGTAATTGTCATTACCAAGTCATTAGCAGATAGTAATCAGAATTAGTGCTGTAATTATCTCTCTCTCTCAATCAAATCAGTAACATTTGATGATCTATTCTTTCTACTATTTCAATCATCTTGGTCTTGAAGATTTTATCATTTTTGTATGAATCTTGGACTTCACAATTGGTATCAAAGCAGACTGCAGCAGCTTCGATTAGAGGATTAAACATTTTTGCACATTTTTGCACGAATTTTTGAAGATTGATCGATCTGGGTTTCTGATGTTCATCACTGTTCATAACTGTTCTTCGTCCAGATTTGGTTTTTGAGCCTAATTTGGTTGAATTTTGATTGTTAATTGAAAAGATTTACATCACTAGATTCGCTTTTGTATTTCGAACAACTTTGATTCACACTATTTTTGATTTTAAGCATGTTTTGAACCCGATTTAATTGATTTTTGAGTTTTCGTATTCTGGTAAATGTTCTTCAAAACTCATATTTTATCATGTTTTGCTCCAAATTTTTGGGTAAAAATGTCAAATTTTGTGTTTTTGGTTGAATGTTAGTCTGCTTAACTCTTGATCGATTTAGGGTGTTATCCGCTTAAAGCTTGTGCGATTTAACATCCGTGTGTTTTGAGTTGTTTGTTATAGGTTTATCCGCGTAACACTTGTAAGGATAATCAAGCGAGTTAAATAATCCGTCTGGTAAATCGTTGATAACTTGAGCAAATTATTGAGCGATTTATATAATCCGACTGGTAAGTTGTTGGTAACTTGTGCGGATTTGTGGGCGATTTACACAATCCAATGGGTAAGTCGTTTAAGCTTTGTGCGATTTGTTGAGCGATTTAGAGAATCCGCTTGGTAAGACTTGTACTTAGAGTATTTGTCTATTGAGCGATTTATATTTTGATCGTACATTGTCTTTGGTGATTGAACGGATTTTGAATTTTGATCGATTTAAATCTTTGACTTTTGATCGATTTGTTTTAGAAGGACTTATACGTACATTAACTTGTTGACTTTGTTGACCTTGACTTGTTGACTTGTTGACTTTTTACGTCCGATTTTTATTTTGGAATATTGACTAAGTGTTGAAAACATCCGATTTGAGAATTTTAATTCAAATTGATTTATGTGCCCTATCAATATTACATTTTACTTAATCCGCATGAATTTTGCTTAATTGAATAAATTTGATTAAGTGTTGATACGTGATTTGTGTGCGATTTAAATTTGTTCGTTGTCCGGACTTCTAATCCGGATAACTTGATTGAAAAGTCTATCTTTGGTGTCCGGATAAGTTTGACCGGATTCCTAATCCGGATAAGTATATGTGCTAAATTTTTCTAAGTGTTGAATGTGTGCAAATTTTTGTTTAGAGATTATTAGATATATTTTTGTAAACTGATCCTTTAATTCAAACTTTGAACTGCAGTTGATCCTATTTCATACTAATTGATATTAAGAGTTCACGGGAAGCAATGACTATTTGTACTGATACCAAGCCACCTGTTCTGTTTCGCGGAGATTATAATCAGTGGAGAGATAGATTTCTGAACTTCATTGAGAGAATGAAAGAAGGAGATCTGATTATGCAATCTTTGCTGGAAGGTCCTGCTGTGTTCTTTCTAGAGATATCTGCTAATCTAGTAGAAGGCATACCTGCTCAGAAAGTAATCAAACAAAAGCATCAATATTCAACTGAAGAAAAAGAAAGAGCCCATGCTAATGTGCTTTGCAAGTCTTATATGATGCAAGCACTGACTAATGATATTTACACTAGTATTGACAGTCATAAATCATCAGGTCACAGCATGTGGGTTCAAATTGAAAAGATGATGATGGGTTCGAAAGTAGGAACTCAACTGAAGATTACTAATTGTATTTCAGCATATGAAGAGTTCAAGGCTAAAGATGGTGAAAGTCTTGATGATGTTTATAATAGGCTTGTCAGACTGCTTAATGAGCTGACAAAGAATGAAATTTCTAAAACTACTATAGAGATAAATGTTAAGTTTCTTAACAATCTCCAATCAAAGTGGAAACCATTTGTTAATCATATCAGATTCAATAAGTAGTTATCTGATATCGATATTCATGAGATCTATGAAACTCTGAAACAGAATGAGCAAGATGTTTTGGAAATCCGAMATGCAAAGAAGAAAGAGAAAGAAGTTGCTGATCCTTTGACTCTTGTATATGAGAGAAAGGAGAAGAAATTAAAAAGCAGATCTGGAAAGCAAGTCAAAGAAGTTAGCCAGTCAAGTGAATCTAAAAAAGAAGATAGTAATAGCTCAGATTCAGATTTTGAAATGTCAGAGATCAGACAGACAATGGCAATGCTAACTAAAGCATTCCAGAAGAAATTCTCAAAAAGGCCACACTCAAACAACCAGAGATTCTAGTCGGGTTCAAAATATGAATTCAAAGACAAATTTGGCGAGAAAAAGAAATATGAAGAAAAGAGGTTCGAGAAGAAGTATGAGAAAAAACCGGAAGAAAAGAAGAAGTTTAGCAAAGGTGTAGCTGATGAGGACACTAAGTGTTATAACTGTGGTAAGCTAGGCCACTTTGCTGTAAATTGTAGGAAGCTGGTAAATCGAGATACCGACTACTAAAAGAATAAATTTTTTCTGTCCAAACAAAGAGATGTCGGGAAAGCACTTATGGCTGAGGATGAACACTGGCTGAATCTGACTGATGAAGAAGAAGAAACTGAAGATAAAGGTTCTTCAGGTGAAGAAGAAGAACAGACTGCGAAAATGAATGAAGAGGTATTGGATCAATCATGCATTAAACAGATGCAAAAGATGATGCTCAAAATTCAAACTTTCCAACAAGAATTAAAATCAGAAAAATTGCKTTCAAATAATTTTGAAGATCAATTAAAAACGCAAAAAGAAAAATAYRYCAAATTATATATTGAAAATGCTGGAAACTTGAATTGGGCTAAGTMTTTGTTATCTGAGTCCAAATTATTTGATGAAAAATCCAATGTCTTAAAAGCTGAATTATCATCAAAGGAAAAATATAAATCATTAGAATTAGTTAATGAATAACAAGTTGTTAAAATAAGTAAGATTGAACTTCAAATAATTTAATTAAATAAAACACTGAAGGCTAAAGAAGAAATTTTATACAAAAGAGGACAAACTGATCAAACTGTCTTTCTAAATAAACCATCTGAAACGAGATATTTTAACCCTAGAGAAGGGCTGGGGTATGAAAATCCAAAATTTTTAGAAAAAGCTTTACGTTATGCCCCGACCTTGTATAATTATGAATATCTTTATTACGGTCCCGTGTATTCGGTAAAATTTACAAAAAGATCTTCTGACGAGGTCGAACAAGAAGATAATAATCGTCAAAGAAAAGACAAAATGCAGGTTCCGTTTGATTATTCAAATCTAAATGAAAGTTACAATAATCAAGACTCTACAGTTTGAACATATTGTTTCCATAGTTATTCAAAGGCAGAGCTTGAAGCAAAACCAGCTGAACCAAAGCTTTACACTCCTACTCTTATTTTAGAAAAACAAGTGGTTCAGCTGGAAACGATGTTAACTGAAGAAAGACTTTCATTTAATAAACAAAAACAATAATTTTTAGATAAAATTGAACATTTACAAAATTCTACAATAAAAACGGAACATGTTGAGTCTGA
>NW_020202814.1:0-1400 GCF_001531365.2 Cynara cardunculus var. scolymus
GAGCAAAGATGATCTTTTTCGAATTTGAGATTTGGAATTCCCTTGACCAACTTATGTGTGGCTAGTTTTCGTAGTGCATCAAAGTTGAGATGTGAGAATTTCTGATGCCATAGCCAATTTTCATCGCTCTTACAAGACACATGACAAAGGGTGTCTTGTCCCATGGAGGACTCAAAATCTAGAAGATAGAGATTTCCTTTTCTCTTTGCCTTGATGATTGTGTGACCGGGATTCGTTTCTTTGATACAAAAACCTTTGTGAAACCTGACTTCAAGACCCTTGTCTCAGAACTGGCTTATGCTTAGTAGGTTGTGCTTCAATCCTTCGACATAAGCCACTTTGCTAATGGAGATGTTGCCTTTGATGAGAGTGCCATATCCCTTGATAGTACCCTTGCTGTTGTCTCCAAAAGTCACCAAGCCTCCAGATTTTTCGATGAAGGAGGACAGCTAACTTTTGTCACCAGTCATGTGCCTAGAGCAACCTGAGTCCATGTACCATGGTTGCACATCCTAGTCCTGCAAGACAAATTAAGGGGATTTAGGTACCTATTTCATAATGGGTCCTCATTTGTTAGTAGGGGATATCACACTCTTTTCATCGCAATTAGCCTTTGCAGGCTTGGGTTTATTTGCATTTCCCTTGCCCTTGGGTTTGGGCTTTTTCACGTTTTCATTGGTTCTAACTTTGTATCGATAAACGTGTTGGGAGAAGGGACAGTGATGTGTCAACATGTGATTCCTCAGGTTTTGTAAAAGATTTAAACATTAACAGTGATGATGCTTTGGATTTGTATGTCTAACATTCTTTTTATTCGATGGAAACAAATAAGTAAATGCAGGAGGTGTAAATCCTGTCCTAGCATCGGTTGTTTTTACAAAATTCCTATCTAGTTCAGATTTTTTATTTGAAGAGGTCTTTGGCTTTACTTCTTTTCTCCTGAGGAAGGTCTGCTTTTCTTCAGCTGAATGAGAGGAAAAGTGGTGGTTAGTTTTCTCAGAGACAGGCCACTTCTGTTTTTGCTCACGAGTAAACTTGATGAACTTGAAGGATGTACTAGGGCCTTGAGAGTTATCTTTGGAAGATTTGCTATCTTTCAGTTTTCCCTTTCCTTTGTCTGAAGATTTCATCGATGAAGGAATACCATATTTCATTGAGGGTTTTAAGTTTTGAGGCTTCTTATTCTCAATGATCTTTGGTGATTCACAAATTATCTCTCTTTAGATTCAGAATCGAGAAAGTCTCTTGTTGATTTCTCGAAATCAAAATTAGCATGGATTGAAGTGGAAGATGTGGGTTCAAAGGTTGATGCTTTAGAGTGATCTGCTTGAGGTTTCATTGATTCTGACTTTGATGAACTTTCAAATTTACTTGGATGGTTCATCGATTCATCAGCTGAT
>NW_020202814.1:2280-21555 GCF_001531365.2 Cynara cardunculus var. scolymus
CTTTGTCTTCATCATCTGATGAAGAATCAGACACCCAGTTTTCTTTCTCGGCCATCAGGCTTCATTCTCTAGGATTATAGTTGTATTTGTTCTTGTAATAGTCAGCATCCTTTACCAATCGTCCTCTGCATTCTTTGAAAAAATGACCGAGTTTTCCGCACCTAAAGCAGCGGAGGTCATTTTTCCTTCCATCCTTGTCCTCTTTCCTCTCGTCTCTTCTGTCTTCTCTTCTTTCTTCTCTCTTTTTTCTTCCATCTCTTCTATCTTCCCTCTGATGAAATTTAGATGGCTTCCTTTCATAGGATGACTGGTACCTTTCCCTCTTGAATTCTTTTCGTTCATAGGTGTTAGGACTGAAAATCAATATTAAATTGTATTCACCTTGAAAGATAAAATTGTCTATAATTGTAAAAGTCATCGTGTTTGACTTTTTTTAGATAGGTTTGACTTTGACATTGTTCAGAAGTTTGACCCTATAAATATGGTGATGTGTTTGTAAATCTTAGAGAGAGCTCATTTGTAAAATCAGAATACGTAATAAGAGAATTGACCACATTTGAAGGTCTTGACTTTATCTCTCTATTCTCATCTTATATGTTCTTCAAGTTCTTGATATTAAATCTCAGATCTGCCATGTTTATGAAGCTTTCATGAAGATTGATCATTAAAGGGGTCTATCAATTGGTATCAGAGCAGAGTGTGCAAGAAATCAAGAGAAGAAATCAGTGTTTTTGAAGATTTTATGAAGATTTTTTTTCTGGAATTTATGTGTTCTTCATTTTTTGTTCTTCAAATTCTTCAGTTTTCTTTGATTTTGATCCAATTTTTTTAAAATTTTTTTATGTTTTGGTGTTAATTTTAGGATCAAAGTGTGTGTAATTTCTTCGTGAATCTTTGTTATACACAAAGATTTGCGTTTTAATCTTTGTTTTTCGTGTTTTTGGTGAATTTTCGTGAAATTTAAATTTTTTTCGTGTTCTTAGTTTTTTTAAATCAGTGTTTTTGATTGTGTTTAGTTTTAATTTTTTTTTTTATTTTGTGTTTGTCCGACCCAACTAGTGTTAAGGCCCATTCTGAATCTTCCATTAGACAGACTTATACAGAGACTTCATCGCACAAAACCATCCGTATTTCTAAATCGGACAGAACTCAATAGATTCATCCTCCAAGATTAAATCGATCACAACTTGACCGGATTCTTGAGCGGATTCGCACAACTCTTGACCGGATAAGTGTCCGGATTCGTACAACTTGTGACCGGATAAGTGACCGAATTCTTAATCGCTCACTGATTTCATTTGGTTCTTGATTCTCAGATTTCAACTTGCTCACAGGTAAATAATCCTAAATCTCACAAGTTTTTATTTTTGAACGGATTTCTGAGCGATTTAGACTCAAGGGTAGCTCAATTTGATCGAATTCGGACATAAGGTAACTTTTGATTGATCGTATGCGGTCATCATTTGAATGATCTGTGTGCGATTTAAAACAGATTTATGAGCGATTTAGGATTAGCTTTGAGCGGATAAATGAGCGGTTTAGTTCATAGTGTGAGCGGATATATGAGTGATTCAAGCAAGATAGTTGAGCGGATAAGCATCATAAGTTGAGCGATTTAGTACTTAACAGTTTGTGCACCGAAGTATCTGGATTTCTTATCGCTCAATTCATTTACATGGTTTTATAAATCGTTTATTTTAACTCAAAATCAGTTGTTTAATTTTGAAGATTAAGAATTAGGGTTGATCGATTTAAGTTTAGTCTTGAGCGATTTAGCCTTAGGCTTGACCGATTTAAAGTCTAAGCAGTGAGTGATTTATTTTATTCTCTTGAGCGTATATAGAGACTGTAGTGAGCGGATGTCTTTGTTTCAGTCATGTGATTTTAGGTGTTGATCTTTCTGTTTTTGACACATTCCAGGTACAACTCTGTGTGATTTATTCTTATTTGCATATTGACTTGGTTCCTGTTAATTTTAGAAGAACAAACAGTTGTTGTATGTTGAGTTTTGGAATCCCAGGTATCATCTGTTTTGACATCGGTAGCAGGAAGTTACTCTTTCATTAACATAGTTCTTGATACATCCTATATGCATTCCATGATGATATGAATATCAAAGTTGAAGGTTACACAAAGATTAATTAAGGGTCTTAAGTCAAATACAGGTTCATTGTGCAAAACAACAGCTTATTCGATTTGATCATTATCGGTTTTAATTCAGTTTTAACTGTTTTGGCTTAAATTGGAGACCATCTCTCAGCTTTCTTGAAGTTCACAGGAAGTGGAATTAACTCCTGTACATGCAATTAGTTCAGAAAGTCATCTGGTTATTCTTCACTTAATTCCACACATAGGGTCACACATTTGAGGTCTGTGACTGTATGTATTTCCTGTTGTGATTGCACAGAAGGTAAGGACTATCAACCTATTTAACAGCTTGTCCATATTAGCTGTTGTTTTATCGCAAGCAGACTGTTTTAGCATTCATTTACTGTTACTTTTTGAGAAGACTAAAATCAGACCTTGAACGATTTACTGTTGTTTGTATAGCGGACTGTGCTTTGAGCAACTTAGACTGCTCAGTGAGCAGATTAGTGAGTTGTTTGTTAACCGGATAAGCAGTTGTTGAATCGTTTGAAAGCCAACAAGAAAACTGCAGCTCATTCATAACAGTCATTGTTCCTTTGATTKAGMAACTATATTTGTTTTAGTTTCATTTTATCATTGAGTCTGCTAAAACTCTCATGCTTGCAGCATTGAATGAAACACATATGTGTGGATGATTGACAAGTTGTGATTGCCCTTCTGCAGGTCTGTTCATTTCACAAGATTGGAAGGTATTATTGCTTGATATTTCTTAGAGAGTTTGTGAAGATAAGCAGAGTTTGTGGAGAAGAACTGCATCAAGTTCAACAGCTCACTGTTGAATAATTTGTATTGATTGAATAATCTGTTTTGCTGCTGTTTTTGGTTTTCTGACAGACTTGAGTTGTTTGTCTGGGTTATATTTGTAAAAATTTCTATTGTTTTTGGACTTGGACATTTATTTTCATCTTGGGCTTATACTTATTGTGTCTTTAGTTTTTGAGTTCTAAGTTTTTGTTTACATTTTAATTTTGGATCATTTGGTTTATCTGTTTTGGTTTTTGTTTTAACTGTTTGAAAATCCTTAAACTGTTTTCTGTCGAGTAAACTGTTTTTTATCAGTTTTAACTGTTTTTAACAGTTTTCAACTGTTTTTGACTGTTTTTACTGATATTTGACAGTTTTCGTCGATTTTCTTATTTCTCAACAGTTTTTGTGTTTTCTGTTTTTTTTAGCTTAACTGTTCCTGATTTTTTTTACTGATTTCACTGCATAGATCCTATAACTGATCAATCTATTTTTTAATATGGCAGTTTCATATGAGAGAGAGGACAAAAAGTTGACAGAGAGGATTGTTGAGCGGGAAAAGAGCATTGTGAACTATAAAGAGAAATACATAAATATGTATACTAAGAATTACGGTAATGAGGAATATATCAAAGATTTAAAGAAAATCATAAAAAAATGTGAAAGAATCGAGAAGGAATTTGAGTATAAAATTGAAAAACTCGAGAACACTCTCAGCCTTGTAATAAAA
Source organism: Cynara cardunculus var. scolymus (assembly GCF_001531365.2). Lineage (NCBI taxonomy): Eukaryota > Viridiplantae > Streptophyta > Magnoliopsida > Asterales > Asteraceae > Cynara > Cynara cardunculus. Next base: position 5,903 of record NW_020202814.1, read on the forward strand.
GATTATGATGAGGATTTGAAGATGTGGAGTAAAGCTAATAAAGATCTTTTCAATAAACTCAAAGAGGTTAGAAGTGCACTTTCAATTGAGAAAAACTCTCCAAGGAATAATACAGAGACAAAGGATTTAACAGAGAAGTTTCATAAATCTGAAAGTGTTCTGATTGAGCTAAGAAAGCTTTTGAATTTAGAGAAAGAAAAGGTTTTGAAAGCGGAGAAGGATTTGAATGCTGAAAGGAAAGATACGGAGAACGAAAAGAAGAGGATTATTGAGATTGAGAAAAGATTTTGTACTGAACGTGAATCTTATGAAAATAAGATTAATTCTCTTGAGCTAAATGCTAAATTTAGTTTAAATGAAATTTCAGATTTTGAACAACTTATCATCTTTGAACGATCCAAGTTTGATAAAGAGAAGAAAGAGTATGAAGAAGAATGTCAAAGAAAGAATTTGGAATTGTCGGACAGCATTGTTCAGAAAAAGAAAAAATTAGATGAGGAGAAGAGAGTGTTTGTTCTTTAAAAGAAAAACACTGTCAAGAAAAATGCTGGAATTGCCAAAGAGCTTACAGAGAAAAAGAAATGGCTTGACATTGCTTCAGAAAATGAGAAGGGAAGTTCAGATGAAGAGAGAAAGAAATTTGAGAAAGAACGGAGATTTTTTGAAAAGTCAAAGAAGGAATTAGAAAGTAAGTTTTTGGATACTGCAAAGAAATAGTCTGATCTAAATACAGACCTTGAAACTGAATTGAACATGAGAATTGAACTGAAAAAGAAGTATGATTTAGTTGTTGCTGAAAGAGACCAGCTTTTACAAAAAGTCAAAGACTTTTCGTGTGCTAAAAGTCCAACTGGTTCTCAATCACAGTGTAAAACCAACTTTTATGATTGTTCCAAATCGAACAGTTATTCAAGTAGTCCTAAATCTATTGTTTCTAAGAACTATTCTCGTTCTAATCAGTATTATCAAGGGTATGTCATTGGATCACCCAATTACTCTTCAAAGGTTAAAAAGATTTGGATCAATAAGTTTGAATCTGTTTTATCTCAGAACTCTGTTGTTACTAACAATTTTCCTTGCTTTGTGAGATCCACTTCTGATTTGATTCATCTAAGCAAGAGAAGAATCATGTGCTCCACATGAAAATCAACAGATTTTGTGAATAAGAAGATCTATAACAGATGGAGTACAAACAACAGATATCAGACTAATTCGAATGGTAAGAACATGTATGATCACAATTACTAGTACGATTCATATTTTATTCCTGATCATCCTGTTAATAGTGCTGAAAAGAAAATATCTTATAAAAATAAATGGTTTGGAAATTTCAACATACCCCAACCCGATACTAACAAAATAGGACCCAAGTTCGTTTGGGTACCAAAATCTACTTAATCTGGTTTTGCAAGTGTGTCAAGTTTGTGCTGATCAGAATATCATTTCAATGATACACCAATACAGGGGGAGTTGTAATTTATTCCAAACGAGGCTTCTTAACATTTCAGTTCAGGACCCGTGCTTTACCGAGTGTGGTTTCTAAACACTCAGTTTAGAACCCGTGCTAAAAATGTTTTCTTAATTTTTTTTTTATTTTTTGGAGCTTAACTGAATCATTACTTAAATCTGTTTTCTAGGGGGAGTCTCTAGAAATTTTGAATAAATGTTTTTGGAAAATGATTTTTTTGTGAAACGAGTACATTCTCTAAACAGGTATTTCCTGAGATTTTACTTGTGAAATTTCTCGTCGTACATAACTCCAATACCTGTTTCAGCTATTCTTCAAACAGTTATTATCACGTCTCTGATAAGATAATCATTTTCGGTGATAATACACTCGTTTGTATTCAAAGTTTGTTTTTCTGATATTTTTTTTACTTTGATTGATATACATTCAATAATGTTTTGAATATCAGAATCTGTAAACTTGTTCTTATAGATCTTCATTCATTTCTCTCGCATATCGAATAATCTAATTGTTGTCGCATCATTCTTTCGTTAATTGTGCTTAAAGCCAAATTTCTTGATCAATTTTTTATATGATCATTGTGCTTTAAAGAAATAATATTTTGATCAACCATTGTGATCAAATGTGCATAACGCTAAATTTTAGAAGGGACTGAGTGCTTATCAGAAATACCTCAATGGATGTCAGAACCGAAAAACCTACCCATGAGGACAACCATATCTGAGTGAGCTTTAAATCAAAAAGGGTTTGTGTACTGAGATTAAAGTGAAAATGAGAGGTTGTTGTGAGCCAAAAGAATTGATGAACGTTGTGTCAGGATTAAAAGAATACGAAAATCCTATTCCAAATTTCTAAAGTTTGTGCATACCACATAATCTATTAGTTCTCAATTATTTCGAGACTAATATTGAAAAAGGCAAAGCCCAGGACAATTCTTGTCACAACCCCACCAGCTACGCATTTATCTCTCAATAGATAAGTGTTTCAATAACACTTGGGGCACACAACTCATCACCTATCAATTTCTCATTCGGAGAAAGTTGATATTGAATTATAAGGATATATGTCCCCCCCTTCAAGTCTTTTTGATCATATATTGAGTCTGATAAATTTGTGTAGTCCACACGGTTTTTCTTTATTAGCCTAAATAGAAGCATTAGTTGCTTTATCTTTCTACACTACACAGATTTAGCATTTTATATGTTAATTTGCCAAAACATTCATAGATATGCTATTTTTTAGCTATCAATGATTGAATGGAAGACCTAGTGATATCAGCATTAAAAAGTCTCATATATATATATATATATATATATATATATATATATATATATATACAGTACATCCGTTGTACTGAGTATATCTGTTATACTCACAGACCAATCTTTTTATAAGATTTAAAACAATTTCATTTGTTGAAATTGGATGTTACTTTCCCATTCCCTTAATCTGAAAAGATTAAACAAGTGGATTTGCAAAGATCTACTTACAGTTTCTTGAATTGACGGCTTACACGGAAAATTTCATTCATCTTATGTATGATGGAATGATTCTCATTTCATTATAAGGGGGAGTATGTAATAATGAATGAAATATTCATTTCCGAACATTTTTAAAGGGAATCTGATGCAAAGATCAAGGGGGAGTAACTTCAAGTTTGGCAAAAGACTCAAAAGAAGTGCGACTGGAGATAATTACAGAAAGATTATTCATCTGCTACAATGACTGAGAGATGTTGAATGTGAAGATCATCTTTACAACAATTTACTGAAGATTAATTCTGAATATTCTTTGAAGATCAAATCTTGTACATTGTTTCTTATGATTACTGTTCTACATTGTCAAAAGAGAAGATCATTGTTGTTCTACATTCGAAGGGGAGAATGCTAGAAGATCTTTCTCAACAGTTGTTTGCTTGAAGATTTCTTGTTGAAGAATTCTTTTGAAGATGACCTAATGTGCTTAATGTTTCAAAGTTCAAACAGGACTCAAAGCGCAGAATTATTTTCAAGTCTGAATACAAAGGGGGAGAATGTTAGGACTGAAAATCAGTATTAAATTGTATTCATCTTGAAAGATAAAATTGTCTATAATTGTAAAAGTCATCGTGTTTGACTTTTCTTAGATATGTTTGACTTTGACCATGTTTAGAAGTTTGACCCTATAAATAGGGTGATGTCTTTGTAAATCTAGTAGAAGAAAAGAGAGAGCTCATTTGTAAAATCAGAATACGTAATAAGAGAATTGACCACATTTGAAGATCTTGACTTTCTCTCTCTATTCTCATCTTATATGTTCTTGAAGTTCTTGATATTAAATCTCAGATCTGCCATGTTTGTGAAGCTTTCATGAAGATTGATCATTAAAGAGGACTATCAATAGGGTTTCTTGATGAACTTTTTCTGGAACTGCTTTGTAATCAAGGCCAGAGATTTGGCAAAGGCTTTAATTTCATCATCTGATTCAGAAGTTTCGTCTTCAGATTCTGATTCTACCACCAGTGCTTTCTTTCCTTTCTTCTTATGTTCTTTGGTAGGGGTCCTTGACATTTCCTTTTCATCGGCAGCAAGAGCGAGAGGTCCACCAATGGATACCTTCTTCTTCATAATGTCGTTCTCTTGTACTGCAAGCGTTCCATACAGATCATGAAGTGACCAGCCGTCTAGGTCCTGATTTTCTTGAAGGGACATAGACAGCTAAGTCCATTCATCGCCAAGACTTTTTAGGAATAAAACATTGTTTTCTTCCTTAGTTTTGGAGATATTGTTTCGACGACATTGATTAATCAATGTGTTGAAACGATCGTATGTCTTCTGAATCAGTTCATCAGGAAGGGCCTTGAAGTTTGTGTATTCATTGAGACATTATGCTCTACGATTTTTCTTTGTTTTTTCCCCTCCTTCCAGTTAGCTTGCCAGTTCATCCCATAGTTCCTTGGCTGTGGAACATGCGTCGAGGGAGTGGAAGATTTCATTGGGTATGGCCATGATTATCAGTCGTTTGGCTTTCTTGTCATTCTCTACCCGTTCTATGTCGTCTTCATCCCAATTCTTCTCATCCTTGGGCATGTAGTAGGGAGGAATTTCAGCTGTGGTGTTTGTTTCTGGGACTCTTGGGACAAGAGTTTGTGGAACGTAAGGACCGTCCATTACAGATTGTAGGAGGTTCCTGTCCATTCCTTCCAAGAAATTCACCATTCTTATCTTCCATATCAAGATGCAAAGTTACAACCGTGACCTTCACAACGCATCAGACTTTAAGAGGCAATTCTTTCCTCCAATGTGGAACATGGTCTTCTCGATCCTCAGCCGAGCCCTCACTTGCAGGCTCGGAAGCATGGATAAAGGGAACATCAACATCCTAACCATCATGTATGGTTTCTTCTTCAACCTACCGCTGGATTACGCACTCCTCATCTACAATGAAATCCATGCAGCGGTCATCAAGAAGCGCAAACACATGGTTGTAGGAAAGCCCCTATCCTCTGTACTCTTCCCACGTTTCGTTGCCTTGTGTAAAACCCAAAACTTTCGAGTAATAAACAATTTATCTTTATTATTATTATTTTCATTTTTTTATTATTATAAAACACACACACACGTACTTATATATATATATATGTATGTATGTATATTAAATAAATAAAGAAATTAAAATAAGTTTCAAAATCGGCCTAAAGGTGAAAGAAAAAGTCAAGACATGGGTGAAAATTGTAAATTCGTGATAGTTAAGGGGGTGTGTCAGGTGTTAACAGGTCCAAATCAGAAGAACCTGTTATGTAATTATGCCATTTTCTGATTTTTTTAAAGTGATGGAACGATGACAACTTTGAGGCTTCTTATTGGCTCGTTCAGTCAACCAATAAGCCAAAAAAAATCAGGAATATGTAGACAATGTTCCCCTCTACGATTTTCGTTCAAACCTTTTGAAATTTCGTTGAGAATCGAGAGAGAAATCGGAGCTCAAAAGTCCCCATCCGAAATCTTCGTTTTTTCGTCGATTAGAGGTAAAATTCATGTTCTTTATATGGTTAGCTTTGTTTTTTAGTCCTCTATAGAACCCTAGTAGCCTTATGTTTCAGATTTGGTGTTTTATGGTTCGATTTTGAAGTTTAAAGTTTCGTTCGGTTTACTTTAAAACTAAAACTTTAAATGAGTAAATGAAACTCATTTCTTGATGAAAATTCGTGTTTTTTATGTCAAAATGTTGGTAAAAATATTACCAAGGTTTTAGTGTAAAAAGAATAAAGAAAAAAGATCAAAAGATGGGTCAAATCGAAGCTTGAAATTGAGAAAAAACGCAGCCATGGCTGCTATCTGTTCTAGGTGACAACCGGGTCGGGTCGGCCCAGATCGGACCCCGAAACCTGTGTTTTTGAACCATGAAAAATAAATATGGATATATGCTTAGAATGGGGGTCGAACCCGTGACCTTCTATTAGGAGGGGCGCACCTTAACCGTTGGGATAAGAGCTCATTCCATCTTATTTAAGATTAGAAAATTCTAATATTTAATAATTAACTGACTTTTCTTAATAAATTTCTATTTTAACCCCATTATTTAGGAAACTAAAATTAACTTCTAAAATTTTCTTAACTCCAGAAAGTTCCTAAAAAAAATTTAGATGTATAAATTTCAACTTTATTTTATTATATTTTTTTGATTTTATGAAATTACCAAAATGTCTCTAAAATTAAAGAGTGTGTATTTTGAGCAATACGAGACCATTTTGCTTTATAAAAATACCGTCAAGGTTGAAATTTATTACTTTAACTATGTAATTATTGGGGATAATTATAATGAATCATTTAAATAATTAGATGATTTTTTATGAGATTAAAGCGTAGCTCTTGAGTTTTATAATATATATATATATATATATATATCGCCTAGACATTTATTTTATAAAAGATGGTTTTATGGAGTTATAAAAATGAATAATTGACTATACGAGGTGCTACCTGAGTTGTAAATTTATTATGACGTTTTTAACTCGAAATATGTAATTATTAACCTATCTATCATATAATAAATAATTTAATAATCACGTTCATGTTGTCGTTTTAAGATCTATAGCTAGACGATACACCTTATGTCCGAACTCACAGTTTCTATAATTTTAATTGATGTGAGAAACGTTCTTAAACGTAGTTGACTTTTATGTTGGCCTTTGGGAGAAATTAATCATTTATGCACTATTCGTAATTATAAATTGTAGGTTACCAGTCAGCGACATTAGTTAAGCAACCTACGTTATCAGGTGAGTCTTCATGAGATTTCACTGGGATGCATACCTAAGTACTAATTTATTTTTGCATGATATGAATTGTTGATGATGTGTACGTATGCATGATATTTCAATTACATACATGTTATGATATCTTTTACATGTATGTTATTTTGTGAATGGTTATATGCTATGTCTTTAATAAGTTTTTGAGTAACTCTAGCATGCTATTCCATATTAAAGTTTTATGATTTAAGGGTGGGCATTTGACCAGTAAGTCACGACCAGAATAAAACACGACCCGGATAAGTGGGTGATCAAATAAGACTGACATATCAACCCAGGGCGTGTGTTGTGACTAAATGACCCATACTTGACTAAACATTATATGAGATCTCTTATTTTCAGTGTCTTATATATATATATATATATATATTTTAAAGTTGTGACTTTTATTATAAAGCATGCATATATGCCATATATATATATATGTCAAGATATGATTTTATTCACGCAAACCATGAACTCATTGAGCTTTATAATCTGACTATAGTATGCATCTCAGGGCCAGGTAGTTCGAGGTTGGAAAAGGGCAAAGGACACGCTTAGAGAGTTGCTAATTATCATCTTATTTTTAGTCTTTTGTCTAGCAGCGTTGTGTCGATCTTTTGTAACTTAACCTAGTATGAGGTGAGTTAGAACTTAAGTTAATTTTTGGTTGATTCAAAGACTTCCGCTGTAAACGGTTTAAACGGTTTTATTTTATCCATCTTTTGGAGTATTTATTTAGGAATTTGTTTCAGATTACGTAACACAAAAAAAAATGTGGGTGTTACAAGTTGGTATCAGAGCTTTAGTCTAAGGTAATTAGGTTAAGATTTACTTAGCCTAAGCTTAAACTGAGAGGATTGTTAGAAGCATGTGTTTATTGTGTATTAGTATTGAATATCATGCGATTAAGTTTGATCCTACGTTACTACTTGACATAGTGTTCCTTTTATGGCTTATAGCAGACATGGTTCACACCATTCACACTGGGGCTATCAGACACAGACGTGGACGCACATATGGAACACGTAGGACACCTTACAGGCTAGGACCGAATAGAGAATCTATTGACAGTCATCGCTCCAACGCCAGACATGTTTCCGGCACCCGGTCCAGAAGTGATAGTGTGGCCCACACTAGTGAAGTGTTATCACGAGAGCCCATCAGGCGAAGGACCACACCAAACCCTTAGGAGGACTACACGTCCCACACCCCTACACGTGAGGACATGATGGAGACTATAGAGATCTTGAGGGGCGAGAACACAAAGCTAAGAGAGAGGTTGACCCGAACTTTAGATGGGAATACTAGACTGAATGAATGGCTGAACAATCTTCAGCAGGCACATGTCGAACAAGGAGGAGCCCTAAACCAGCTAATTGTAGAGAATGCAAATTTGTCGGAACAGCGTCATGCACTTATTTGGGATAAAGTTGTACTTCAACAGGAGCGAAGAATTGCTGCTCGCCCCGTAGGCGCTAGATTCAAAGATATAATTCACTTCTATAAGAAAATGACCATAGACTACGCTGGTGTAGTGTGGGGCTATTTCTCCGACTGGGTCCAATGCATCAAAAATGGCCCAAAGGCTAGTGTGTTGTGGCATTCCAGGCCATCCACATCTTTTGAGGAGTGGTTGAGGGACCCTTATCTCCCTTATTACCCCGCAGAGCAGTTTTAAACATAGAATCCTTTTGAGAGAGGGGAGAGAGAAATATATTTTGGGTATGCAATTTAATTGTGCGTGTCTAGATAGTTGATCGAATTTTCATCTAGTCCAGTGCTTCAATAGATTTTTTTGAGCATTCACATGATTTAGATATGTGTTTTGAATTATGAAGTATCCCATCTTTTTTAAGTAAATGGGATTATGTAATGTCTCTCTCTCCATGATTGTTTATTGACACAAAATATATATAGCTTACTGAGCATTATGAAATTTTTGACACAAATTCTTTATTATGTACTTCGCTTATATATAGTGATTATATTATAAAAAAATGTAATGTGTTATGTTTGACTTTAGAACCATGTTAAAACGATAATACCCTATTATGTTAGTATCGTTTCTCGTGGATCAACAAGAAACGCCCTCAATGGGGGAAGTACTAATAGCATGGCCCAACCAACAGTTCGAGGTCGAACACGAGCCCAAAGTCGAGGTCGAGGAAGTGTTCGAACCGCTAGTTCTAGTATGACTCCATCCGTGCAAGCTAATTTAGCTATCGGTAGGAGTCAAGGAGGTCGGGGAGGGGAAAATCCCCTCACAAAGGAAACGATAGTTGAGCAAATGGCACAAGTCCTCCGGGATACATTGCCAAATATGCTTAAAGCAATGTTGGGTGACAGATTTAAAGACAATGAATATGGAGAGGAGGAAAGTGTTCGACATGAGAAGGTGGAAGTATCTATTAAAGAGAAAGTGGAGTCGCCCACCAACGAGAGAACTGAATTGACAATAAAAGAGAAAKGATGCAGTTTTAAAACATTCAAAGGCACCAGGCCGAAAGAACTTAAGGGAATAGAGGGCCCAATTAGCCTGATGAACTGCGTAACCATGATGCAGAGTAGCTTCAAAATTTGTAGATGCATAGAAGATCAAAAAGTGACCTATGCTGCTACAACCTTTGTGGACTATGCATTGCATTGGTGGTAGTCTGAGTTTGCAATCAGAGGTGATGAGGATATTGCTGCCATGACTTGGGAGCAAATGAAAAAGATGATGATGGATAAGTACTTCACACAATCGGAGTGAACAATCTAGAATCATAATTTCTAAGATTAAAGCAAGGTTCGTTGTCGGTTCAAGAATATGTTAACGATTTTCTTGAGAAAGCGAGGTTCGCCAGTTACCAGGTGGCTACCGAGGAGAGAAAGATAGGTCGCTTCAAAGATGGCTTAAGAATCAAAATCAAACGGTACGTGGACATGACTAAACCGACCACATTTGTCCAAGAAATAGAGATGGCGAAGGTGGCAGAGGAGAACAATGCTAGGGAGAATTGTGATAAAAGAGATGCAAAGAGAAGATGGGAAGGATTGAACAGGTTCAACAAGAAACCAAAATGGACTCCGACTCTGGCAAAAACACGAAGCGAGGGATTCACTATTCCTTCATGTAACAAATGCAACAAGAGACAGAGCGGGGAGCTTGACATGCTACAAATGTGGCAAAACTGGGCATACCGCATGGGAGTGCCCAGAAGGAAAAACTTGTTATGAATGTGGGGCTATGGGACATTTATGACCTGACTGTCCAAAACATCAAAATGGTGCGACACCCCGCGTAAAGACAGTGAATAACGGATTTGGGAAGAGATCAGAAAATAGGAAGGAGCTACCTAAGGGACACGACCGAGCTTACAACATGACTTTGGAGGAGGCCAAGGAAACACCCCACGTCGTATCTGGTATGTTCCCTATCAACAATGTGTATGCACATGTATTATTTGATTCGGGTGCAAATGGTAGTTTTGTGTCTACTACCTTCTGCCACTATCTGAATAGGAGTGCCTGTAGGCTAGACAAAACCTACACTGTAGAAACAACTGACGGTAGTCAGTGTAAGGTAGACGAAGTATTTGATGAATGCACAATTATTTTAGATGGTAAGGATTTCCCTGTTAGGCTTATGCCAATGTGTTTAGGGGGTTTTGACGTGGTCTTGGGGATGGATTGGCTGTCTAACAACCATGCGCAAATAGTAAATATGATCAAGATTCAAACTCCGAAAGGAGAAACAATTCATGTTTACGGTGATCGAAAGAAGTGCTACGTAGGGTAAATCAATGCAGTTAAGGCAAATAAGTGTCTGCGGAAGGGATGTGTGGCTTACTTGCCATACACCATCGATGCCAAGATAGAAAAGGAGGCAATACATGATGTTGCAGTGGTGAAGGATTACCCAGAAGTATTTCTAGATGAATTACTCGGAATACCACCGGAACGTCAGGTAGAGTTCCGAATCGATTTGGTACCAGGTGCGGCACCAATCGCAAGGCCGCCTTATCGTTTAGCCCCAACAGAAATGCAAGAGCTGATGAAGCAATTACAAAGACTCTTAGATGAAGGGTTTATCAGGCCAAGCTCGTCACCATGGGGAGCACCAATTTTATTCGTCAAAAAGAAAGACGGCACGATGAGGATGTGCATCGATTATCGGGAGTTGAACAAAATCACGATAAAAAATAGATATTCATTGCCAAGGATCGATGACCTCTTCGATCAGTTGCAAGGAGCCAGCTATTTCTCGAAAATTGATTTAAGATCGAGTTACCATAAGTTGAAGGTTCGAGAAGAGGATGTGTCGAAGATCGCTTTTAGGACTCATTACAGACATTACGAATTTGTAGTAATGTCGTTTGGGTTAACAAATGCACCTGCAACATTCATGGACTTAATGAATAGAGTTTGTGGACCGTATTTGGACCAATTTGTCATAGTCTTTATAGATGACATTTTGATCTATTCGAAATGTAAGAAGGAGCATGAGCAACACTTAAGGATGATTCTTGAATTACTAGCAAAAGAGCAATTGTACGTCAAGTTCTCAAAATGTGAGTTTTGGTTGCATGAAGTACAATTCCTTGGTCACGTAGTCAACACGGAAGGGATCAAGGTGGATCCGGCTAAGATAGATGCAGTTATGAACTGGGTATCACCAAAGTCAGTATCGGAGATCCGAAGTTTTCTAGGCCTGGCGGGGTATTACCGAAGATTCATCCAAGATTTCTCCAAGATAGCAACCCCTTTGACAACACTGACAAAGAAGTCGGTTAAGTTCGACTGGGGAACAAAACAAGAAGAAACATTTCAGACACTTAAGGAGAGACTAAGCATTGCACCGGTTTTTTCACTACCGGAAGGAATAGAAGATTTTGTCGTTTATAGCGATGCATCAAAAGTGGGTTTGGGTGGTGTACTAATGCAGCGAGGAGAGGTCATTGCATATGCGTCACGTCAGTTGAAAGAACGTGAGAGGAAATACCCAACTCACGACATGGAATTAGCAGCTGTAGTCTTCGCGCTAAAAATCTGGAGACGCTATTTGTACGGTACGAAGTGCATGATCTATACTGATCATAAGAGCCTTAAGTACTTGTTTGATCAAAAGGAGCAAAATATGAGACAAAGGAGATGGATGAAACTACTTAAGGATTATGATTGTGAGATTCAGTATCATCCAGGTAAGGCAAATGTAGTTGCCGATGCACTTAGTAGGAAGGAGAGGAACAGACCAATCAGGGTTCGAGCCATGTGAATGAGTGTTAAAGTGGAGTTTCTAGACCACATTCGGGATGTTTAGAAAGAAGCTTTACTCAAAATGAATATTAAAAAGGAGAGAATGGTTGGACAAATTAAGACTTTGAGGGCCGGACCAAATGGAATATATGGACACGGGAATTAGGTTTATATTCCTAGTTTGGGGGACCTAAGAAATGTAGTGATGGATGAAGCACATAAGTCCAAATATACTATGCATCCAGGTAGTAATAAGATGTACAAGAATATAAAAGAAAGCTATTGGTGGCCTGGTATAAAAAGGGTAGTAGCTAGCTATGTAGGGAAATGCTTGACGTGCTTGAAAGTGAAGACAGAGCATCAAAAGCCATCTGGAATGTTGCAACAAATGGAGATCCCAGTATAGAGGTGGGATATGATAACGATGGATTTTGTCACCAAACTTCCAAGGACGGTAAAGGGACACGACACCCTATGGGTAATTGTGGATCGACTAACGAAATCTGCTCACTTCTTACCGATCAGCGACAAGTATACATTAAAAAGATTTGCCCAACTTTACATCAATGAGATCGTGTCGAGACATGGTGTACCGATATCCATTGTCTCAGATAGAGATGTTATGTTTCCCTCAAGGTTTCGGTCAAGTTTTCAACAAGAAATGGGGACACGACTGAACATGAGTACTGCCTATCATCCTCAAACTGATTGCCAAAGTGAGAGGATGATACAAATGCTAGAAGATATGTTGAGAGCTTGTGTGATTGACTTTGGAGGTAGTTGGGACAATCATCTCCCGTTGATAGAATTTGCTTATAACAATAGTTACCATTTGAAGCATTGTATGGCCGCAAGTGTAGAACCCTAATTTTTTGGGTAGACATTGGAAAGAGACAACTAGCTGGAACCGAGTTAGTCCAACAGACATCTGATAAAATAGTACAGATCAAGGAGAGGTTAAGATTGTACAAGATAGACAAAAAAGTTATGCGGATAGGGGGCGTCGACCTTTTCAATTTCAAGTAAGTGATAAGGTTTTGTTAAAAATATCGCTATGGAAAGGGGTCGTAAGATTTGGGAAGAAGGGTAAGCTAAGTCCAAGGTATATCGGACCATTTGAGATAACTGCAAGAGTAGGAGCAGTTACTTATCGGTTGAAACTGCCAAAGGAGTTAGGTGGTATTCACGATACCTTTCATCTGTCGAACTTGAGGAAATGTTTAGCTGCCGAATCAACTGTTGTGGATTTTGAAGACATCGAGGTTAACGACAAACTCGCTTATGTGGAAGAGCCAGTTGATATATTGGATAAAAAGACGAAAATACTAAGAAACAAAAGTATACCACTAGTATTAGTTAAGTGGAAATTCCATAAAGGCGCAGAGATGACATGGGAAACGGAAGAAGAGATGAAAGCTAAATATCCTCAATTATTTTAGCGAGTATTAATTCCGAGGACGGAATTTCTTGAATGAGGGAAGAGTTGTAAAACCCAAATATTTCGAGTAATAAATAATTTATCTTCATTATTATTATTTTCATTTTTTTATTATTAGAAAAGACATACATGTACTTATATATATATATATATGTATATATGTATGTTAAATAAATAAAGAAATTAAAAGAAGTTTCAAAATCGGACAAAAGGTGAAAGAAAAAGTCAAGACATGGGTGAAAATTGCAAATTCGTGATAGTTAAGGGGGTGTGTCAGGTGTTAACAGGTCCAAACCAGAAGGACCTGTTTTGTAATTATGTCATTTTCTGATTTCTTGAAGTGATGGAATAATGCCAACTTTGAGGCTTCTTATTGGCTCGTTCAGTCAACCAATAAGCCAAAAAAAATCAGGAAAATGTAGACAACGTTCCCCTCTACAGTTTTCGTTCAAACTTTTTGAAATTTCGTTGAGAATCGAAGCTCGAAAGTCCCCATCCGAAATCTTCGTTTTTCATCGATTAGAGTTAAAATACTCAACTAAAATTGATGTTCTTTATATGGTTAGCTTTGTTTTTTAGTCCTCTATAGACCCCTAGTAGCCTTATGTTTTAGATTTGGTGTTTTATGGTTCGATTTTGAAGTTTAAAGTTTCGTTCGGTTTAGTTTAAAACTAAAACTTTAAATGAGTAAATGGAACTCATTTCTTGATGAAAATTCGTGTTCTTTATGTCAAAATGTTGGTAAAAATATTACCAAGGTTTTAGTGTAAAAAGAATGAAGAAAAAAGATAAAAAAAAGGGTCAAAATCGAAGCTTGAAATTGAGAAAAAACGCAGCCATGGCTGCTGTCTGTTCTAGGTGATGACCGGGTCGGGTCGGCCCAGATCCGACCCACAAACCTGTGTTTTTGACCCATGAAAAATAAATATGGATATATGCTTAGAGTGGGGGGTCGAACCCGTGACCTCCTATTGAGAGGGGTGCACCTTAACTGTTGGGATAAGAGCTCATTCCATGTTATTTAGGATTAGAAAATTCTTATATTTAATAATTAACTGACTTTTCTTAATAAATTTCTATGTTAACACCATTATTTAGGAAACTTAATATAATATTCATGTTTCGTTAACTCGTACAATTGGGTTAAGAGAATTTTTGATAGAATTATGCATAAAATGTTTGTACCCTAAGCTAGTTTTGTGTTAAAAGTTATGTTTATACCAATATTGGTGTAAAGTTGAGAATCTAAACTTATAGGGTCAAAACCGGCAAATGATTAAATATTATATATATATATATATAATTAATTAAATAAAAAAATTAATATATATATATATATATATGCATGAGAAGGTGTAGTCATCGTCTCATTCTCTCAACTCTTCTCTCCATATTTTTCTCTCTAAAAACTTTCGTCTTCTCTCTAAATTTCAAGACAAGTTACTAAGGAGATCGAGGCAACAATTATATATTTGAAATCCACTCTACGAACCCTTCTTAAAGGTATAAGTTTCATTCAGTTTCATTAAGGTGTTTATTTTAGGGTTATTTAGGATGCTAGTACTGGTTATATTGATGTAGAAATGAAAAGGGTATATTATAGTTTCATTATAGTTAGATTGTGGGTATATGTTTAACCGTACACCAATTGTTCGGTTAAATATCTAAAGAAGTAAAAATGTATGATTAAGCTTAGGTTAGCAACCATTGGATTTGTTTTACTGTTTAGTATGTTTAAGTATATTTATAGCATGTAAATATAGCGAATCATAAAAGTTGGATCATAAAAGTTAGTCGGGAATTACGGAATCGAATTTTACCGACTATGTAACTCCCGTAATTTGACAGTGTATAACTCACAAACCGTAAGTCGGATTAAGCTCGTATGTTGCAGTCAGGAAGATCTTACTGCATACTACAACTTTCATGATTAGTCGAAAATCTAGTTATGAATCTAAGTGGCTCGAAACAGTGTGTTTTTGAGGCTGTTTACACTGTATTCAGAATTAATTTACAGTTTTGTAAAATTCATATAAAATAGATGGATGATCGAAATGAGATGATTTGAAAAGCATTAGACTCGTATGATACCAATCTACAACTTTCATTTAGATAATATAATTTAGATTGGTCTCTAAGTAAGATAAAAATGCTTAGAAATAAGAGGGTCGAAAACGGTTGGATCGAAAGAGAATAAGGTTAACTTTTTACGTTTGAGTTTCAATTCGTAT
>NW_020202814.1:21945-27373 GCF_001531365.2 Cynara cardunculus var. scolymus
CGGTATTGAGATGTTTCCATGGTGACTAAAACGATCATGGCGTCCTTATTTTTATAAGTCGTTAAAAGTGGACTTGATTATGTACCGGTCGAATAGAGGGCGTATTGATSGATCCTAGGAACCGTTATCGGATATTGAATTATGGCCGTGGTTAAATCCACAGAGAGGATTGCTGTGTTGTGCTCACACCCCTTTCCTCACTTTTTCCTGAGTGGACTGATCATCCTTTGGGAACAATGCGTCCTCGTGATGCAGTTTGGTCTTCGGACCCTTGACATGCTTTTGGGGGCATTTTGACTTTCTTTTGGATTATCACTTGGCATTATAAATTGTTTTTGAACTTGTTATCTCATATTCATTGTTTATTTATATTATCATCCGTTCACTAAGCATTAAGCTCAGCCGAGATTTTCTTGTCCTCGGCAGGTACATGAGTTAGCAGGGATTTTGGGATGAGAGCAACGGAGATGATAATATTGAAGATAAATCATTAAGTCATACTTTTGTTAAACTTTTGATGACTAGTGTAGATATACTGATATTTTGGGACCGTATTTTGAGACACGTTATCTCCGTCTATGGTTATGTAATTATCTTTTGGTAAATTTTATTAACTGTTGTGTTTTATATAGCATGTTGTTTTATCCTAATTGTGGCATCTCCCGTCTTTGACCATGCGGGACGGGGGTGTTACAAGTTGTGGTATCAGAGGTATAGGTTATGATCCTGTAGTACAATATAGGTTTGATCTAAAAGGAATGGGTAGAACTAAGATAAGACTATGCTAAGCCTTATACAAGTTAACTATTTGAAATCTCGTATGCTTTGTTTCTTTTTGAAATTAATCGAGCAAATGGTTTCCTATTATTTGTGTTAGTTCCAAATGCCGCCAAGAAGAATACCGACAATAACAGATAGACCTAGAAGAAGCCGAACTGGGCCTGAAAATGAAACAAATCTTCTACCAACAACTCAACTTGATCCTAATGTGATGGCAGCTGTCCACCAAACAGTTAGCGACATGCTACCAGGTATTATAGCACAGACGGTGGAAGCATTGCGTCAAACTGGCCAAAACCCGAATCCTAATACTGGGGACTACGGACCAGAACACAGGTGATAAGTCCAGAAATCATACAAACATGAAGCAATCTTCAAGAATCATGATGAACATCAAAGATAGAAAGAATATGATCAAAGGATGATTAGATTGAGAAAGAGAGAGAATTACAACACTAATCTTGATAATTCTGTTAATGACGATTGTTAATGACAATTACAAGGAAATCACTATTTATACTAGGAAATAGTAAAGGCTAAACTATTACAAAACAATTACACTAAGGAGAAACTTGAATACAACTTTAAGCCCTAACTTGAACCCAACATTCTCCCCCTTTGGATTCAAGTTTGGACCCTTGTGAATTTCGTTTTTCGCAGTCCAAGGATTTTCTCTAACCTTCTCAGAGCGTTCCTGTACTGAATCTTCTCCTCGAGCAAATTTATGGCATTGACCAATAAGTATCTTTCTTTGGAACTCATTCGTTCAGATTCAGCAGCCTTTTCGTCCATCACCCTCTTCAAATCAAGTGCCCTCCTTACTAGCTTGATCGTACCGTCAGAATATTTATTCAAGATCATCCAAATATAAGTTCGAGAAGTCAGCTTCGCTGAACCTCCAAATCTGGCCATCCTGTCTTGTGACTGTAAAAACAGGATACCAAATTCTCAATAATTTTTGAGCATCTATCTGTTTGATCGTTACAATTCTATGCTTGGTACGTACTTCATTGACTGGTTGGCACTTGGCTTTCAGAAGGTGACGATATTCAATTCGGTACTCTTTTGGCTGCTTGTGGATTCCAAGAACTCTATCACCACTTAGCATTTTTCTGTGACGAATGAATATTCCAAAGTAGATGTCTTCTAAGTACGGCTCTCAGATTCTTTCACGTTCATAACCAGGAATGTTTGCTCTGATATGAAAAGGAACGTAATTTTTCGTGAAGATTTCAGTAGAATCAACAGTTTCTCTTTGAACAGTGACTTCTGGTACATCAGGTAAAGCAGCAGTAGACGATTATGGAATACTCTGACGATCACCTTGAATGGGAAAAACTGGATCTTCTTCATCTAAATCAGCTTCAAAATCAAAATAAATTCCAGTTGTCTCGTCAATGTTATCAAAATCTTTTCCAAAATCCTGCTCTCCACCCAGAGTAGTATAGAAAACACTGTTGAATCCTACATTGGCAGACAAGTCCATTAACAACCTTGTTTCTACCGTAGAGTCCGCCGGCTTTTCAACCATTGGCTCGATTCTTGGACTTGTCTTCACATCTTCATCTTCAATAACAACAGCCTCAATAATTCTTTCCCGAACTGATTCCGGGGCAGAACCTTCGGCAATTACGTCCTGAGCTAATGACTCTTCACCCATCCTTGCACCTTGTTGAGATGTCTCAGCCAATCTATGTCTTTTTCTCTCCCCCTCATGACTATCAAAATCATCCTGATCGTCATGTCTTCGTTTAAGAGATGTGGCCTGAGACTTGCAAGTTTCTTCAAGTATAGACACCCTTTCAACAAGAGCATCCATTGAGCGTTTCAGATATTGGGTATGAGATGTGATTAAGTTGCTAACTTTAGAGAAACTAGCTTTAATTACATCTTGAAAAGTCAAAAACTCTAAGGCTGTAATAACAGGGTTAGCATCAATTTGTTGACGTAAGAAACCAACCAAATCTGCATCTTCAGCATCTTCACTTTGAGAAGCCACCAACTTTGCATATAGGATAGATTTCATCTCATCCATCGATTGTTCTTGTACAGATGGTTCAGGTACAGTTGGTGGTGATGGCACAGACGGTGGCTCTTATTCGACAACTTCTTTACCCTTCAACAATCTTTTCAAACTAGCAATTTGAACATCAAAGTTTTCTTGAACAACCTTTAGGGCGTCGTCCAGATATTCCCTTGACACAAAGTCAGTTAAGGTAACTCCTGATTTACTTAGAATATCAGTTGTAACAACAGTTGAAAAAACTGTTGTGCCTAGGTTCAATGTTGGCATGATGTTAGCATTGGTAGGACTTCCGACCTGTCCTCGTGGAATGTCAAAAGAGTTGAAAAAACTGGTCGTTCCGGCAAGTTCTCTAAGAACTGCACTTGGAGCAACAGATGCTCCTGACTCATGTGTACCTATGTGTATCGGCTCTAGACTCGTGGTGCACAGAATCGAAGTCGTAGGCTGGGGCAGCGGCCTACTTGTTTCAATAACTACATTCTCCAAATGAGAAGTAGTTAGCCTATGAGCTAAATCCCCATGTGAAATTGAAACAATTGGTTGTTGAGAACCAATTGAGTGGATAGGAGGGGTGTGCAAATGCATAGCTGGGCTAGCTATGTCTGCTTCAATACTAACATTCAACACATGAATGTCAGTAGTAGATGTGGTTGCCCGGCTAAGTGTTTCGGTTTAGGAAGGAGCTTGATCTTCTTTTTCTGCTCCACTCACACCCCCTCCATTTTCTTTTTCTTCCCTTTCCCTCAATCGCTCTTCATTTTCAACTTCAACWCCCTCATCTYCTYCTTCAKTTGATAAATCTKGAAGAATACGATCATAGTCATYGCATTCRTCAACATTAAAYKATAAAGAMCRTAGACTCGGACAAGGTTGCTGAGCTGAATATTCAGGGAAGATTGTAGCAAGATCGTCAACAAATGTTCCAACAGGAATATTTTGAGCATTTGCTCCATCATCATCAACATTTTGTTCATCACCAGAATCTGCTTGATTATCGGATTCAGTAGCTTCCGAGCTTGGGGAAGTTGTGGATGTTCTGACAGTTAAAGTCTGTTGCTGATCAGAAGCTCCCCCCACCTGTTCACCCCTCTCACTTACATTTTCTCTCAGCACACTTCCCTGTTCAGGTACCCCTTGTTCCTGAACTCTCTCTTCTACTTCTATTTCTCTCTCTCCTGAGGCATGGGGTGATCCTTGGGCAAGTTCAACCGGTTCTGGTTGAACTATAGGATCTATCACTCTTCTATAGTCTATGACACACTGAGCATTCTGATCAGCTAGAGCAATCAATTCTGGTGGAACTGGCATAATCGAATCCAAATCTTCTACTTCTTGATGCTGCCGAATTCTGGTCATGATAAATGTTGGCCCTTTTTCTGAATTTAATCTGGTCGGGATATCTTCGTTGGTATTCATCATGGCCTTTATGAACATTTGCAAAAATCTTTGAAAAGGCACGAACTTTCTGGCCTTGGACGGAAACCTTTTGGCATTGACAAGCTCAAGTAGTTCATTCCATATAACAAGTGCATAGTCATAGTGTCTTGAAAATACTATGCCATGAAAGAATTTGAGGAATGTGCTGCTACAGGTATCTATTCCTTGGGTTTTGGATGTTAGGCATCAATTTAAGATCGAAAAAAGCAGATGCCATATTGAAGGTAGAAATCGTCTCTTGAATTGAGTAGGATTATTCAATGCAGCAGAATATCCTAGTCTCTTGATATCAATGCATAACTGTTCATCTGAGACGAAATCTTCAAACCCAGTAGATCCAGGAGCAGGAAGACGAAGTATTCTTCTTAATCTTTTTAATGTCAGACGACTGACATATTCATCTACCTCTCCATGAAGAAAAATAGTATCTCCATCCTTTTCAGCTGCAAGTGTACCCCAAAACTGTTGTAGGTACACCATAGGAACTGGTGTATTGGCAGATAAAGCATAAGAAATTGGGTGGCCTTTCAAGATTTCTGGTATGATTGGGTATTCGGCTGGCATATCAAAAGAGAAGTTATGGTTATTTGGTTTTATTTCAAGGTATTGGATCTGAGGGTATAGTGTTTCAGAGATAATGGGTTGGTTAGGTAAATGAACTGGTATATTGTCAGATCTGACAGAGGGAACATGAGATTCTTCGTCAGATTGATGTCTAGGATCCGCCATTTACTTGTAAAAATTCTAAAATATTAGTACCCATTTTATTCCAGTAAAATTGAATTAAAAAAAATTCACACACACACAAAAATTCAAAAACAAATGAAATTTAAAAAAAAAAATTATCCTAAAAAAAATTTAAACTAAAAAATGAAAAAAAAAATTGAAAGCAAAACACTTAGAAAAAAAAATCAAACAGATTGTCCGGATTAGAAGTCCGGACAACAAGACAAATCCACACAAAAGGTCTAAGTCTTAAACCGGACAATCATCAACCGGTTTAAAGGTTGATCGGATTAAAGTCCGATCACCTTGTCCGGTGAGATATCCGTTCAAAACACGACACAAATACAACCAAAAAATACACAAAATAAACAAAAAATCACTCAAAATACACAATACGCACTCAATCGTAATCTAAAAATACACAAAATACACCAAGAAACAAGGTCAAATCTGAGTTAT
>NW_020202815.1:0-2507 GCF_001531365.2 Cynara cardunculus var. scolymus
TGTGATTATTATAATTACAGGGTTTAATATATAAATATATATATAATTATCTTAAATGTTTTTAGATAATTATATAAGATATTATTAGATAATTAAATAATCATTTTAAATAATGATTAAACTTTATTAAGAGTTATGGTCAATTTCGAAGACTGACCCTATAAATAAGGCCTAAGGGCTAAACCAACGTAAACGATTGAGTTCTGATAACTAGTTGTAGCCTCAAAACCCTTACGATACAATTATAGAAATTAGATTCTTTGGGCTAGCACCCGGTGGGAGTTCCAAGCATGTTCATGTGTGGACAACCGATAGAGGAAACTTGTTTTGGTTTCTTAGTGCTACATCAAAGTTTCAATTTCAAGCACAATGTAAATATTTTAAATAATCAATCCTAATCTGTTATAATATCATGCGTAAAAAACAAAAATTATCTACAGTATGGGATTAGACAAAACTACCCTTAATATAAAAAAAATCATAAAAAGGTAAAATTAATGGATGATTTAGATTTAGGGGATGCTTTAATAAATATTAATTTTATTATTCAGGGTTGTATTTAACAAGCTATATCATATCAGTTTCAATGAATTATTACGGTGCACCTAACTTGATGTTGAATGTACAATATAGACTATTGACCACCCTGACAAATATGTGGTGCATCTACTATCGATTTATGTTGTAAACGATTGATACAGAGTTAATGTGCAGTTTCTGTAACTCTTTTAGTTTCGTTAGAAGCATAACTCTTACAGGTCAAGGATGAATCACAATATATACCACCTTAATATTTATATGCATATTAGAACGTAATTGTCTATGTGTCAAGTTTGGTCTTCTCGAGCTACTTTTTAGAGAGACTTATTCTTGCACGGTTATCTCAAGTTCCCATCCATCTCTCTGTTTCTCATCAACAGACATCTCACCTCTCTCCCCTTCTAGAAGATGATGTAGCCATCGTGAGACATTCCTATGAAACCTGGTTAAGAACTCAAAAAATCAACCACCGGAGATGCTCTAATCAGTTAGCTGAAGGATGACGACTAGCCACTGCAGCTTCATCTGCTTGGTTAGCCTTTGGAGACTCTGCTAGCACCAAAGAATAAATCGAGAAGTTATTGACATCTAAGAAAAGACCAAAGAGGTGTTTCATTCATCTGTTTTCGTTTCTCATCTTTTTTTTATAAGATTATCATCACAGCGGCTCTTTTTTCAGCACTTAAAGAAATTCCCGGACAGAATCTTGCTCGTTATCTAAAAATTTCATGCCTGAATTCTTTAAACTGGTTTTTGGGAACTCTTTCACTCCTGATTAATCTCACAAACACAAGCTATTACTGACGGGTTAGAGGTTCAAATAACTGATTCAATTCTTTATTCATTGATGAATAAGCAAATATTCACAAAAGTTGAAACTGGATCAATATATGTAAATGCAGGGAAGGGAAGGGAATTGATTGATGAAAGAAGAAAAGCTCAAGAAACCCATGAAGATCATCGCTAACCTTTATGATTAGTTTACGCTTTTGGTTAACAATGATTGTAATCAATGAATGAATTACATATTCAACATTGTGTTTGAACTAGAAAGGTGAGTTGAATGTTTTTTTTTATTAACCTGGATATCCAACCCGCTAATTTCAGGGCAATCACCTGCTTTACAGATAGCCCGGAGTCACCGCATTTGAACCTCCGTGGCCACAAAGGGGATTTTTATTCCTCATTGGACTTGAACTTGAGACCTCTATGTACTTTTGACATTTGGAGCCAAGCTTAAACCAACCATGCATGGAAATAGCTTCGTTGAAGCACCGTATTCTTGGTTGTGTATACGATCGTACTCCATTCATTTGTATCGACATTTCAAGTTCAATACAATTCTTAATTGCTTCCTTTCTTTATGCTTGTTTTGACACATTTACAAACAATTGAACAAAATGGTTGTTTACTTCTTCAAGCAACGATGGTCGTTTACTTCTTCAGACAATGACTTTATTATACTTGTTGCTTCGACTTTTGATATTATGCTACCAAATCACAACTAGAAACGTAATGTTATATGTTACTGGAAATATAAGAACATCCTTATCACACATGTGAGGGGATTTGGTGGCGTGTCAACGACTAAGGTCGCGCCACATGTCGCTCGCATTTGATTCAGTATCACAGAGATGGTGATTCAGTATTACTAAATCACCATTTGCTTTATCCAAAAACATCACCATCTTTTTCTCTGAGTTTCCATATGGATGACGATGTGAAAGAATTTAATTCTAGTGGGTAGGGACGCGTGCGACTATTTATTTTCGTATTTTTACTTTTTGCAATATATATATATATATATATATATATATATATATATATATATATATATGGGTTATTATACAAACCCTTACATTTGTACAATCAATACAACTCAATGTCAATCGTTCATTTAATTTGATGAATATGTAATTTTATAGAAGTTTTGATTGTTTTTTAATATAAAGTATTGATCATAATTA
>NW_020202815.1:3457-4807 GCF_001531365.2 Cynara cardunculus var. scolymus
TATATATATATATATATATATATATATATATATATATTTAAATATTTCTCATTTAACAGGAAAAAATAATGTTTCTTAGGAAGAGAGACAAAAACCGTTAAATTTTTGCAAAAAAATAAAATAAAAAATCTATAAATGATATAAATGGGCCATTAGTTAGGGAAACTATAAATGGGCCTATTACCCGACCCGATAACCAAAGCCCATAGGGGTAATCGTGGATCTCAGAAACAGCAAATCCCGTTCCTTCTTTCTTTCTTTCTTTGACGTAGGGTTTAATCAAGGTTTTCTTTCATGGCGTCCTCCAGAGCTGTATCTAGGCTCTGTTCTCGTCTCCATTCTCTATCTCCCAAGTTTACCACCAAGCGCTCTCCTTCTCTTTCACTCGACTCATCATCCTTTGTGAAATCGACGTCAAATCCCCAAGTTTCTTCTTCCTCTCGACGTTTTTCAAGGTTTGTTCCTTCGAAATTCGTAGTTTTTTATTTTATTTATTGAATTTTTAAGTTGATTGAATATGTTGTTTTAGTTTAAATTTTACAAATTTGTATAACATTGCAATGAAATCGATTGGATTTGCAAGTAGTCATTTAGGGTAGCTTCACAACTGACATATGGAGAAATGATAGGAATTTTGTTATTTGTGATCTCATTGCCTTGCCCTGATTAGGATTTGGATGCTAACGAAGTGATGTAAAACCCTGGAGACATGAATAAGGGTGAAAGGTCGCTTGAAATGCAGAAAAAATTGGTTGATACAGAAGAATAATGGTTGTTGATACAGTAAATTTTGTTCCAATGTATAGAACATATGCTTGAATCTAGATTGAGATTTTACATATAGAAGTGATGTGTTCTTTAGGATTTTTGTTAAAGTCTGATGCTTTTAGGGCTTGATTCCGAAGTCAAACATTGTAGATGTGTATACAGAACTTATGATKGCATATAGATGAGATTTTACATATAGACCTGATGGGTTGTTAGATATATGTATATATATGTATATATATGTAGAGGAACTATCAAATGAAAACCACTCCAATTTGTAAAAACCGTAAAAACTACTCTCATTCGTCGATTTCATTGTTTAATCTTATGAAAAAATTTCATGAAATTGTTTAATCTTGTGAAATTATTTCATATAATACTTTTTTTTGATGAAGTTGTTTTATATATGATTATGAAATTGTTTCATATACTACTTAATGAAACTGTTTCATGTATTTCTCTAAAATTAATGAAACTGTTTCATATATTTCTCTAAAATTAAAATAATGAAGATGATAATATCCATGATTAACATCATCCACAATAAAAATGATTAATCAACCTCTCATAATTACAAAAAAA
>NW_020202815.1:5012-23382 GCF_001531365.2 Cynara cardunculus var. scolymus
TATCATGATCTATGTCGTCTCTGTTAGGGCTTGATGTCAAAGTCAAACAAGGGATCTATGAACACACATAAAAGGAACTTTAACAAAAAGTAATATTTTTCAAGAGTTGCTTGAAGAACCCTAAACCCTAAACCCTAAACCCTAAACCCTAAACCCTAAACCCTAAACCCTATATCCTTTAATGATTAGTTTGTATGTTCTTTAGGCAAAAGAAAATTATCAAGAAGTTATATCTGGTTCCAACAAAGGTTTGGTCATTAGGTTGCTTTTAAAAAATGATCTTGCATATTACAGCTTCTTTTTGAAGCTGAAATAGCAGACCCCCCTGCCCCCCAAAGATATGAAAAGCTAGAGGCAGCACCAAAATTGGAATCATATGACAATAATAYCCAATTATGAAACAAAATATTTGGTAAAGCATGAAGGATGATTCACCATTATTAGATATTAGGAAATTGTGAAAACAAACTCAAAAACCGAAGCTAACTGAAAGTACAATGGATTGTCTAATATCAAGCCAAAGAACATGGTGAGTTGAGGGATGTTTGGCGGAGAAAATGTTTAGGTGGATGGATTCCGAGGTGTAAAATAGACAATGACACACATTCAGACATTTATCAGTTTACAAAAACATAAAGTCTAATTGATCATGCTTTTAGACTAAAACGTCATCCTTTAACAATTAGAAACTAAACAAGACTTTACAAATAAGCATCTTTTCATAAAAAAACAACACCTTAGCAAGGAAACCAAACAAAACGTACCCGATATATCCCTTCAAAAGTAGGGTTTGGAAGTGACAGAATGAACAAAGAGCTTTTCTCTGTCCTGTTTCAGTGAATAAGTTTAGCAAGTGAAGTCATTAATTTTCGTTTCTCCCTTAGTATATACTCTGTTTTTATGGTAGTGTATTGCGTATGGTTTGCTTATTACTTTTGATATGTCGTGTTAGGTTACCAGTGGAGTTGAGCGCCTTGATAACAATGATGCCATTGCATAGTGCCATTGCATCAGCATGCTTAAAATCAGGCTTATCATTAGAATCTGAAAGCTGGGGATTGGTCCCTCAAGGTATGTTTTTTAACCCTTTATTTGTTATGCGATAGTAATTATTAACTCAAAATTGTGAATGGATGAGTAATCTATTAACTACCATTAGATCATCCTCTAAAGTTCCGGTTATTGTTAAATTTCAGGTTTCAATGAGAAATAATCTTTATAGAAATTTCAATGCATCATGTTTCCACAAATTATGATTGTATGAAATGGATTAAGGTACTTTTAGTTTATTAAGTTGTAACATAGCCATAAATGAAAAGGAACTCTCATCTCTTTTAATTAATAAGGGGTCATAGATAAGGAAAAAAAACATCCGGTACCTTTTCCATGTTTCCTTCCTTGATCATCCGGTCAAATTTCAACATGTGTAAAAACATGGGGCAATACATAACGGTAGGGGATGGTTATGTAAATGTAGGGGAGTACATATATAAACTAAGATAGAAAATACAAATGTTATTGTTAATAACTATGAAGAATCATAAGGTTGAAGCCATAAGTTTCTTATTTTTGTCTTTTGGCTAAGTTCTTAGGGCTCGTTGTGTTTGAACTTTGACGGAATGTTTTTGAGGGATTTGGTTTTCGTGAAAGGATTTGAAAATTTTGGAATGGAATTGAATTCCATTCTTTAGAAATAACTTATGAAAATTTAAAAATATTTTTTTTCTAATTACCTTTTTATTAATTGATTATTACAAAAAAAATGGTTTTAACATATTTTAAAACATTATTACAAACAAATTCTATGAAATCCCGCTAAATACCAACTTCCTCCATGGGATTTCAAATCCAAGCATTCTTTCAAATCAATTATAGGATTGAAATGGAATTCAACTTCAAATCCTGCAAACCAATCAGGACTCTATGGTTATTTCAAGTCGGGTATGCCCTATCACGTAATGGTCTAAATAATAATGTATTTTTTGATATTTCTAGATACATTATACGTTATTAGTATCATTTATTTGGTTCTAACATTCTTACATGATCGATATTGCAGGCATTTCAATGCCTTTATGACGACACCGTTCCTGAAGCAGATGTTCGTATGAGTAGGAACACAAGTCGAACAAGTTCCAACTTTCGAAATGTAATGTGACTTTAGGATATGAAAATGTTGTGTTCAATGCGTTATACAAGATTATATTTGCTCAATTTTCAATCCTTCTTTTGATTGTTTCCCATCAACCTGAGTTGCTTGTTGTTCGTTTGGAAAATAAAGCATGGAAGTTGTAGAAAGGATCTATGTTCATGGAACTAAACAGTTGGGCAGGTATTGTCTTGTCTTGTCGTTTTCTGGATATTTGTGCTCTTTATCCGAGCCGCTTACCTTTCGAACTCCTATTATAACAATGCTTAACTGCTCATCTATACACGGGCTTTAGGGTAGGTGCTTAACGATAAGAGTAAAAACTCTTTTACTTATTTTATTGGGTAACGTTCTCAAGTCAACCAACAAAATGGATTGTTGGGTAACGTCTCTTTATTTGGTAAGCGCTAACTGGGTAAGAGTCTTCTTCATTTAGGGGTCGGTTACTAAACGCTTACTTACCGGGTGATTTTTCTTACCGGATGAACAGGGCAAGGGCCAAGAATTTTACCCGGTAAAAGCGATGATAAGGATGGAGAGTCTTACCCGGTAAGTGAGGGTGAACGCTTACCAGGTAAATTGTTGTATATGATACGTTTTGATGTACTACAATCTTACTCAATAAAATAAATTATAGTGTTAGACCCCTAATGTTAAGCACTTACCGGGTAAGCATTTAGGTAAACGGCCCCTTAGTGTGTTTTTGGTATTTGAACAAGACAATTGTTCAATATTTTGTAAGAGAGGTTTTGTAATGACCAGTTTCATTTCTGTATTTTGATTATTTTATTAAATTATTAATGAAATAAATATTTTTTTATATCAAAATATATTGTTAGAAAATTTTCGCCAGGATGATTAAAAAGACACCATAATATGAAGTTTATTGATTTTCAATTTTATTTTATTTTATTATTAATAATTAATAAATTAACTAAAATATAGAAAACTATAAAAACAATATTTTGAGATCATTAAAATGAAAGTTTAAAGAGAATAAAATACGATAAATAGAATTAAAAGAGTGCATGAAAGATATTGATACGTTTGATGTTTTAGAAGAGAATTAAGTTTTATTTTGAAGAGAGATTGATAAAATATAGAATTGTTCCACTTTGTTATATTCTGTTATGCATCCCTTAACTACATGTCTGGTCGATACAACCTGAAATGTAATATGAGGGAGGGTATGCACACACTTGGAGTTGGGCGTGGCTTCGTTCTTGCTTTGAGCTCTCCAATCTTTCATCAATGCAATAAACAAAAAACGTAATGCTACTTGGGTAAGAAAATGCGAATTTGTCACACGAGATCGTCAAATTTGATCAATTTTCAATCTTTCTTTTCGAGAATTTCCGCATCAACCCAAGTTGCATGTTGTTCTTTGAAAATAAAAATAAGGTTGTAGAAAAAAAAAAAAAAAAAACTCCCATAAAACTAAACAATCTGACATGTTTTCTCTAGACAAGATGAGAAGCGTGAAAGTGTGAACCCTCCCATCTTGAAACCAAGAGATCGGGCTTTTGGGCGTGGGGGCACAATACCCCCAATCAAAAGTCGTAAAAGTTCGATATATTTTTTTAAGCCCAATTCTCATGTGTACTCCAATCTTCTTTCGTTGATACTCCCAACCTTCTCCTCCGATTGGTGCCCGCAACTTTCTTTCGACAACTCACTTTCCTCTGGGACCCACTAATTGATTTTGGTGTTGTAATTCTCAGCAATTTTAATGCCTTTTGAATGATTTCGATATTTAAGACCGGCATTTTTCTTTTGGGATATTGTTAAATTTGTCAGATTATACATTCTTTGTTGCCTTTAATGGTGTCCTACTAAGGATTTCCAAATAACCAAACACGTTAGATCCAAACCTCACACCCCTAACCTAAGTGTGTCTCCAGTCACGTGATTCTCCAGATGAACCACAGCCTAAATATCCATTTTTCACATGAAACTGGTTCCTATTTGTATTTGTTATTCATACTATGGGTAACATTGCCATTCAAGATCATTAAGCACATTAATGTAGGAGTATATGATCACTAGGCATTAGGGGGTGTTTGAGATTGCTTATAAAAAACAACTTATTGACTTATTTCGGTGTGATACCGGTAACAAACACTTTTGAATATTTAAATAAACAACTTATACCGGTGTCAAACCGGTAATAAGGAATTTTTGAAAAAGTTAAAACTCTTCTGACTTATAATAAGTTGATAAGTGTTTTTGTAAAAAAACATAAGTTGTTTCAAATAAGCAATCTCAAACACCCCCTGGATGCGAGTTCCCAAACGATCCTAATACATTACCTAGGAAAAGTTCCAAAAAAATTCAACTTTCATATTTAGAACGATTAAGTCACTAAATTTTTCTTTAAAGAAATAAATTCTTGAAGTTCCTAAAATTAAACAAAAAAGTCCTTGAAGTTCCTAAAATTGAACAAAAAAAACCCTTGAACTTACTAAGATCGAAAAAACCCAAGAAACTTTAATATTTTGCACGATTAAGACCCTAAATGATAAATCAAAAACTATGATGACAAATTTGTATTAGATGAATTCTAGGGATCGAAACCAAGAAAATCAGAAAAGCACTAGGACCAAAAATGAAGTTCACTCTAAAAAGAAAGAAGTGCACTAAAAATAATAAAAAGTTGAAGGGTATAAAATGAAACTATTACCTCATCAAAATATAAGGCCAATCCGAAAGTGATGGCAACCCTTTTCTGTGACCAAACGGGCCACAAAATGGCCTTCTCCTCCTCCTTCTCTTCCACTTTCAAACCTTGTTCCTTCACTCTCTGCAACTCCCCCTCTACTCTTTCTTCCAACTTCAACACTTTCTCCCATGGCTTTCTCATCTTATCACCTCACAAACTCTCACCATTTCTTCAACTTCAACCACACATCTCATCTCCCATGGAAACTAAAGCTTCAATCGCAGGACAACATTCAAAATCCGCAATTAGTCGAAGGATTATCGACAAAATCGAACGTGGGTTATCATCTAAAGATCAAAGGGTAGAGAAAAAACCAGTGGAAATTGACAAAAGGGTTGTTAAAGAGAAAGATAAGAATTCAAGAAACAGATTTGATTCTAAAAAGAAGAGATATAATGGTTCTGGGTCTTCATCTTTCAAGTCTAAAGATGAAAATACTGCGAAAAAATATGTGAAAATGGATAAGGGGGATGAGGGTGATGATCCAGGGATGAAGAAGAGGGTAAAAAGGTCAAAAAAGGGGAAATTTGAATCACCTGTAGTTGTGCTTCGTGTTGGTTTGGAAATTTGTTCGAAACGAGGGGATGTTATGGGTGCTATTGGAATTTATGATTTAGCAAAAAGAGAAGGTATAAAGTTAGGGCAATACCATTATGGTGTCATCTTGTATCTTTGTTCTTCAGCTGCTGTAGGTGTTGTTCAGCCTGCAAAAAGTGGGAGATCAGACACAATTTCGAGCAAAATCGAGTTATCCAACTATAATTCTGGGAATCTTGAAGAACCTACCAAGATTCATGTGGGATTAGAGACAGTTTTTCAGACCTTAGATGGATTGATTCGCTTGATAAACGATCACAAGGACTCGAATTATAGAAATGGGATTAGAGTAGGTGAGGATGTTAAAGAGTATACACTCAAAAGGGGTTTCGAAATCTATGAGGAAATGGTTTCTGATGAAATCCCTATGACTGAAGCAATCTTGACATCCTTAGCTAGAATGGCGATGTCTAGAGATAACGGTCAAATGGCATTCGATATGGTAAAGAAAATGAAAGATTTGGGGATAAACCCCAGATTACGATCATATGGACCTGCTTTATCTGTTTTTTGTAGAACTGGAAATCTTGAAAAGGCGTTTGAGGTCGAAGAACATATGTTATCTCATGGGGTTTTTCCAGAAGAGCCTGAATTGGAAGCACTTTTGAGAGTGAGTATTGAAGCTGGTAGAAATGATAAAGTTTATTACTTGTTGCATAAATTAAGAACAAGTGTAAGAAAAGTCTTGCCTTCTACTGCAGATGTGATTGAGAATTGGTTTAAAAGCACGACTGCTTCAAGAATTGGCAGAAGAAAATGGGATGAAGATTTGATAAACAAATCGGTTGAAAATGGAGGTGGAGGCTGGCATGGGCAAGGCTGGTTGGGTAAAGGAAAGTGGTCTGTAACGAGATCGTTTGTTGGAAAAGACGGATTATGTCAATGTTGTGGTGAGAAACTGGCGACCATCGATCTTGATCCGATAGAAACCGAAAGGTTTGCTGAATCAGTTGCTAGAATCGCTAAAGAAAGAGATAGAAATTCAAGCTTTGAGAAATTTCAAGTAAGAAAAGCTTGCAGATTCTGATCTTGAGAATGAAATGAAAACCGAAATGTTCTAATAGATACCTTTTTGTCCATTTGTAGAAATGGCTGGATTACTACGGACCATTTGAGGCAGTCGTAGATGGAGCAAATGTCGGTCTTTTCAGCCAGAGAAGATTCAAACCATCGAAGGCAAGTTGTGGTGATTGTTCATCAAGGATACCTGCAAGTTAAAGATTTATTTCTTTTCCATAAATGTATATTCTTGATGGATTTTTAGGTGAATACCATAGCAAATGGCATCAGGCAGATGCTTCCTTCCAAGAAATGGCCACTGGTTATCCTCCACAACAGGCGTGTAACCGGGGATAAGATGGATGAAGGGGTTAATAAGACGCTAGTCGAAAAGTGGAAAACTGCTGATGCACTCTACGCAACACCTACAGGGTCGAATGATGATTGGTAAGGTTCGATCTTTGTCACATTTTCTTGGTTCTTCTGCATTTATATGTTGATTCGTTTGCTCAGGTACTGGTTGTATGCAGCTATAAAGTCTAAGTGCTTACTTGTGACCAATGATGAAATGAGAGACCATTTGTTTCAACTCCTGGGGAATGATTTTTTCCCTAAATGGAAAGAAAGACATCAGGTGAGCAATAACTTCAAGATTGATAGATTTATGTCAATGATCTAATTTTGTGTCTATGAACTATGATGGCCTCACATTGAACCCATAGAATCAGAAAACCGATTGTGGTTTCTAGTTATGTCAGACTCTGTGTATTCGATCACCATAAGATTTTAAGCTAATTTGTTAACGATCTGTTTCTAATGGCAGGTGCGATTCAACTTTTCTGATACGGGTCCAGTGTATCACATGCCTCCTCCATGTTCAGTTGTGATTCAGGTTAGTGTTCTCAATTCTGTACTTATCTGCCAATGTTTTGGTGTCAATGAATGAGAGAAAGCTATAACCATAAAGTTGTATAGAATTTTGGATCGAATGAAAGATAAGATGCATTCCTCTAATTGTTTTGAAACTCACCAGGAGTCGAGAAAAGGCCATTGGCATATTCCTATTGCTTCAGAACAAGATTCTGAAGAGGAGAGAGTGTGGCTATGTGTTACGCGTGATACTTCTAGTAAAGCTAGCCAAGAATGTATCAGTGTAGCCAAAGGTAAATGTTAAGTTTGATTTTGGTGTTATTTATTGGTCCAAACCGGAGTTAAGAACCAGATCGCATCTTGTTCATTTTCTTGATAGAGCTAATTTGTTAACATGCTTAGTACTTGTTCACTAGAAATGGAAGGAAAGGGACTTACAGGGTCTGCTTCTGGAACTGAAGCACAGTCGAAGGATGGCAGCCATGATAGCTATAAGCAGACACCTCAAGAAATCTGTGGAAATCTAAAAGCTCTTTTGCAATATCATCCTGTAAATCAAGATACAATTTTGACACAAATCACATCAGCAGAGAAGCATGGTGACTGTGTTATAGAATTTCAAATATGATGTGTTATGGGTGTCTGACTTTTAAGCCCTTGACTTTGACCGACAAGCTGAACCAAGATTTTCTTGAAGAAACCTACAATTGCATTCTGGGATTCTGCCATTTAATTCTGTAAGGGTCATTTTTGTAAAAATACATGTCGAGGGGTCAAGTTTGCATGCATCCCACATCCATACTCTAGGTCTCTACTTTTTAGTGGGATATATTGAGTTGGTTTGGTCTTAATTAATGATCTAGTCTGGAACTGGATTAGGATATCTAAAATACCATCATTTTGCTGCATTTTCCGATTGGGATTTTGGTGCCTGGCAAAACCAGAAATAAAAGAGATTGTCGCACACAAACATTACTGCAAAATTTCTATTTATGCAAAACCAACTTTCATCTAGCATTACAAGAGTAGATTCGACTTCAAAACTTATGGCTAGAGGTTGGTGTAACGACTAGAGCTAGATCCTTTCCTTCTACGACGCCTCTTCTGTCTGATTCTCCAGAAATTTAGTAGGAGCAAAATCCCTGAAATTTTTAAGAAATCATGAACATCTGATGACAACAATTTACCATAACTTTTCCATCTTTTTATAAGTTCACTAACCTAAAACAGCAACAACAGCAGGTACAAGCCAGTGACTTGGAAATACAACGGGTGCGTCCAGCTGTAAAAAGGAACGAATGTAATCAAACCGACTAATATATGTTGCCATCCGTTTTGTGGGTATCATCGTCTTTGTTTTTCTTCACACGGTATGACATAAAATGAAAAAATTGAATACTAAATGATACAAATGAATAGCAGCGAAACTTTCTGTTTTGTTGTTTTATTTTCTGGGAAATCATTGGAGTAAGGTTGAGTTACTTACATCATCTCTGTACAGCAAGCCAAGGAACTTGTTGCCTGAAGAATTCTCCTTGTTTTTGTCAAGGACCTTGGGACCCTTTGTGATGGAGATATCAGCTGAAGAATTCAGCCCCCTGCCAAGATCAATTGCTTTATACCCTGGCAATCTACGATTTCGTCCTCTGACCTGTAGGCCATACCCCTTTGTTCCCCACACATCAAACCTGGAATCACTCCTGCAGGTCAATTCTTTCCCAAAAACTGCAGAATATGTTGAGAAATTCAAATCAGTCCTACGGGATGGCAACTGATCGTCATCTAGGTGCAAAGGCACTTTTTGTTTCACTGAATTTGAGAACAGCACCGGGTCTTTGATATTTCTGCCTGTGAATTCTAGTATTTTCCGTAAAAGCCAATAACAGTTGGTAACCATATGGCTGCTGTCCAAACAATTGGAATCCCCATATACAGCAATTCGACTCCCTCCCAACTCCACTAGGCCCAGAATAGCCGAATCAGCCTGCTAGATTCAGACACACCATGACTTAGTGATTTAGCAACAATCAATATATGCCGAAAATAGCAAATGTTACAGAAAGTTGAAATTAAAATAACAGAACTAAGTTGATCACCAACCAGGTACATCTCAACAAGCAACTCAACATAATGGTTTTCAAGAGATAAAAATCAAATGTTTCCCATAGACTTATGTTTATTTACCATGGGGAAGGTTTCATTTGAAACCATGAGAACCAACTATTCATGATGAATAAATGCATGATATTCATGATAAAAAATATTCATGAATATTTAGGTATATTCATCACACATAATTCATGTATAGTTGGTTCTCGTGGTTCTAAATATTTACGGATCCTAAATGAACTTTCCCCTATTTACGATGGCAGGAAGATAGTAGGAAGGATGAGTTTGCTTACATTATCGGTACCAGATGCTAGGAAACTATGTGTGGCACCACTCTCTGAGCTGTCATAAAAGGGGAAACTGTGCACATACCCACCACCAGGGAATTTGGCAATGTTTGTCCCAGATGCATACCTGATCAGCTCATCGTTTATATTGAAATCACCATTTAGAATTCTATCTCCAAAAGCAATACCAAATGGTGCCAACAGATCATTCAATGCAGGGATATTCGCTCCACCGGTAACAGGGGTCCACCAGCTTCGTGTATTATCATCAAAAAACCTCATTTTGACCATTGTGTCAACATTGTACCAATCGGCAAATACAACCAAACTGAGTCCGTTATTTACAACATCATCTCTCAGCTTTTGAATCTCTTCTTCGAAATATTCATCTTCAAGATCCACCAGCAAAAGAGTCCCATACTGGCGAGCATCAAAGCACGTCAGAGGTGAACCAAGTGTTTCAACATAGTATCCTGCATCTCTCAACATGTTGAACATAATATGGAAATTGGTATGCAGATGATCCCCATGCCAGTCAAGAATGTCATTGCGGACATCCAAGGAGTCTCTTGGAATGTAACCGGGAGGGTATTTAATACTATGAAATTGATCCCACAGAACCCGCATTGATCTTGGAGGAGTTGGAACCACTTTCAATTTCAAATGCAGCACACAGGTACTGTGTCGAAAGGACTTCTCCCCTAAAGCAGGAGGGCTGTATATCTTCACTGTTACGTTGCCCTCAATCTCTCCAGAGAACTGAGCTCCTTCTTCCTTGATTTG
This sequence comes from Cynara cardunculus var. scolymus, assembly GCF_001531365.2. Classification (NCBI taxonomy): domain Eukaryota; kingdom Viridiplantae; phylum Streptophyta; class Magnoliopsida; order Asterales; family Asteraceae; genus Cynara; species Cynara cardunculus. The sequence continues at coordinate 15,526 of NW_020202815.1, forward strand.
CATGTGCAATGCAAGATACCCGGTCCACGGCCAAATTACGTCAGAATAAGTGAAATGAATGCTGAGAAGATTGCTTTCCTCATTTGCAGGATGCCATACTGGTCGACTTTCAACATAGCCAATTACACCCATTCCATTAAGTATGGTAGTGTTGAAAAGAACAGGCATTGCATCCGCATACAGTGGTTGTTGGCAAAATGGCCAGGAATAAGGGCAGTCTGTATAATCAAGAACACTTGGGAAGATGCTTGCTCGAGGCTTGTAGCACTTCAGTATTTCATATGATTCTAACCTAATATAGCATAAGGTTAGAGATGCTGCAACAACAATCCAGGTATTGTTTGATGGAAGTGTTTCAATACCGGTCAAATATCTAAAATACCAGAAGTTAATGACAAGAAAATTGGAATCTTATTAGGACAAAAATAAAGTAATCAGTATTTTGTAATGGTTACTGATGGGAAAAGAGAAGTTTGGATTAAATATTTTTGCTAAAAAAGTGAAGAGTGCAATTATTTTGGTACATCCAGAAAAGGAAATTGCTGCACCTATTTAGAGAAACTCTTACTCCCTGTCTTAACAGGTACAGCAATCTAGTGGTACCCATCGGATTACCATCAGAGCCCAGCCTCCCAGGAGGTCTAAGGGTAAAAACCTCACCAAAGGAGAGGAGGGTGCTTGAGTATTTGCTATATATAAAATATTATATACTTCAAAAAGAAAAAGAAAAAAACTCACAGATCAACCCTGCCTGCACCCTGCTCATACATATTAGGACCAGAAAGCTTTGCAGCCCCCTCAACTAGAGCTTGTTTCATGCTTGCTGGGTTTAGGATTTGTTTTCGATCACTTTCAGGGATGACACTGACGAGGAGGCACACTACACCAGCAACCACAGGACTTGCCACACTGGTTCCTGACAAGGTTTTACAACCTGTGCTAATCTTGGATCCCATAATTTCTCGTCCATAGGCAACAACATCTGGTTTAACGCGTCCATATCTAGTTTATGGACATAAGTTCAAAAAAATTGTCAGTGTAGACAACAGGCATAATTATATCCTTACATTTGAATTGGAACTATCCTGGAATATGATAACCACTTGAAATAATATAAAAATAGATTGCAGATAACATGCTCTTCAGGATAAACAAATATGAATAATAAAAAGAGAACAGAAGTAAGATGCTTCCAAGGGATTACTTGCCAAATGTAGAAGGTTTGTAAGAAATTGGATGAGAAGTGGCCATATGAAATTTGACAATTGCCATAATAGAGTGGTATCATACCATTCACATGCCCAGGAAGAGTCAAAGGTCCAAACAGTGATCAAAGTAATCACAGAGACCAATCAAACACATTTCCCCATATAAGTATTATTAAGGAAGGGGAAAGAATAAGAGAAGTCACATTTTCATCAAGTGAGAGCTGCAAGCAGTTTAATACCATCTCAAATCAACACATCACTACCTTAAGCCTGTTAAAACATGATGCAGCTGGTAGTAAATTTACGTTTTGTACAACAATGAAAACAAGACAAACAAAAGGCAAATTTAGATGGATGATTACCCATGAGGAATCTCCCAAGTGCTCATGCCACGTGATGAAAATGAAGCAATATGATCGTTATAATCTATACCACCAACACCAATAACATCACTTTGATCAGCGGGATTGTTGAGAGTACCATAAAGTGGTCCATCATTTCCAATTGCAGAGACCATTATTATATTGCTGGCTGTCAATTCCAGCACCTGGTAAACCAATTGTAGTGATAAGGTTAGTAACAAGCATCAATAAATGTTGATAAGAACATTCAGGTACAACCACAAAAAACCTACGATGCAAAGTGTTTTGTCATAATATCCATATGCATGCAAGTACCATGTTTTAAAATCCGCAAAAAATGTATAAGCACAATATCAACATGTGTGAAAAAATCCGAAAGCATGTATCATCCTCAATAAGATCTAGATTATCGAGAAAGATCCTTTCATATGCATAAAGGTGTTCTCTGTTCTCTAACTAATCCAAGTAAGTGTACCGGGTCAAGCATGGCAAGAACAAAAGGTCCAGACAGCTGTTGCGAACTAAAGCAGCATTCTAATTTCTAAGTTAAATCTAATGGGTAGTCTAGAGGAATTAATAGAGGTGTACATAGGATGAAGGAACTCAAGGAAGATATGCAAGTATAACATGGTGAAAACTATATAATTATTTTGGTCCCATCACACAAATCTCATAAGTATCGGTTATACCCTGGGCCAAATAGTCAAATAAGCAGGCTGAGGTACAAGTAGGTGAGGCATATATAGTAAGTCGGTGAGTAGCTGTACTTGGCATAAATAAGGGGCTGGAGGTGAGAAGAGGACATCGATCAGTTTTGGTGAGTTTGTTTTGGCGAAAGCATTGGGAGAGACCTGAGCCTCTCCAAAGCTACACCTATTCTAATAATCCAATTGATACCAATTACAATTATGTTTACTCAAATTGGTCCAGTGTACATCAGCATATATAATCTATGTACGCAATAGCTCAGTTGTCTTGCAGCATGTAATTAGAAAGTATCAAGCTAGGGTATGCATTCCTAGGAATATGTCAAATAGATTCTCACCTTCTCTACAAATGGAAGATCCAAGTAATCAGGGCCTCCAATGCTCAAGTTTAGAACATCCATATTGCTTGCTATTGCATAATTAAACGCATCTAGAAACCATGACGTGTATGACACCTGCAATAAGCTGAATAGAAACTTATCATTCTCTTAAAAAAATCATAAAGTTCAAATGGTAATGGAGAGAAGAGATCACATCTGAAAGGGCTGAGAAATACTGCGCCAAACTAGCAAGACTCTACCAAGACCTCAAACTTCAGGCCATTCATCAAAAATCTAACAATAGTCTCTTACTCCTTCAATACCGTAAGAATCATAAGAGCTACTCTCATAATAATTGATGATATATTTATGAGAAACTGTACATTATGCATTACCTGTGCATCTGTAAACACACGGAAAGCATAAATCTCTGTGTCTGGTGCAAAACCAAGGCATTCTGCATCTTCACCAGCAATCACTCCAGCAACAAACGTACCATGTCCAAGATTATCATTTAAAGTATCTTCATTGGTCCAATTGGTGCGCTCCTGACATTGTATATAAAAGAAAATGTTAGATTTTTACCAAATAAATTTGCAAATTCAACCAATGTTACAGTATAGTTCCATGAAAGGTACATTGCCAGTAAAACCTTGATATTACGGAAATGTGGATGATCAGAACGAATTCCAGTATCAAATATAGCCATCCTAACTTTTGCCCCAGTGTACCCTTTTGACCAAAGTGCATCTGCTCCAAACAAGGACGTAACTTGAGATTTCTGCAGGGAAGGTATACAAATCACACTATGTGGACGTTCAAAATACACTACGAGCATCTCAAGGGAAAACTAAAATGTGCATTAATTATTTATTTGTAAATCCTAATAATTAAAAAAATTCCATCATAAAGAAAAACAAGATTATAGCTTGTGGTACATGCATCGCAATCCTCCTCGTCTACAAAATGCATCCATTTAAAGCCTAAAACGATCAATTCTCATAGCAATGACTTCAACTTCAGTATCATGCAAGACCTAGTTTTTAGCATGCTCTAATCTAAAAAATAAGGTTGTCGCCATCTCCATCAGCTATACCAACGGGAATCCAACTTTTCAACACCATCCAAACCTCGATTCAGAAACTCTTTCCAAAATCTATCACATAAGCACAGCGAAGAAAATCGTGGATGCTTTTTTTGCTAGATTACTCAAACTATAACTGCATGATAAATTAACGTGTGAATCTCACCTAAAGACGCAATAATCACAGTCATATTAAATCCATCGTTTCATCATCGCATGCATTCAGTTACATAAGATCTTCCAATCAAAATTCTTCTCAAACAATATTGGTATAATGCATGCACTTTGCCATGTCAAAAATGTGGTAACACCACGCCATCTGTCCAACTGGTAGATAAGTAAAACCTATTTGGTCAAACAACCTCTAAGCCACGTTTAACAATCACCATCTGATGCTTTCCATTAAACTTTCTCATACTTGTAATCACTTCCATAATGCGTGGTTAACATTCATTACCATTGTACTTGGCCTTAGCTTTCAATAAACAACCATTGTAGTTTCAAAAATCCCGGGGAAAAAAAAAGAGAGAGCGCTGTACTTGGAAAACTTCTGACGTATTTCACAGAAGCTTCTACAGCTACAATTGTTTTTTGTGTTTGAAAGATAAAACCAAAAGCAATTGTTGGAACTGCTCAAGCCTTCGAGTTTCCAAGTAAGATGGTTTTTTACAGCTTCCATACGGACCTTCTTGAAAGCAGATGTTTGCAACCATAAATCTAGGTCAAACACCTCACAGCATACTCGTTTCCAATCCAGTTGACGGGAAGTACTACTCCTTGCCAGGTTAACGTTGGACAAACACAATTTTGTTGATGAAATAACACACTTTATAGTTGTTCCATACAAGCACATAAAGTTGATGACATATATTTCAGTTTCCCCATATAGCCTTGTCATATACAAGTTCCATACAATCCTCTAGCTTCCCCTGCTCCCTTTGTGTTCCCCTATAATTTCCCATGGATTTCATTTCCAACCTACCCCAACCATTTCACACTATAAGCTTGATCGAAATTTAACTTGTTAATTCTTTCCCTTATATATCCTGATTTGCCTAATAAAACACCCTAAGAAATTCGACATTCTAATCGCGTAGTACTGTCAGTTCAACAAAAATACGTCATCAACAAAAATTCACTCAAATTACCTGTGATAGAAGATGCCTTTGCCAATCAATTGTCTGGTTACTAGTCGCCGCCGCAGCCACATTATCCTCACCATCACCAAACGACATGGAAGTAAAGATCTTCCCAGGCCTCTTCCTCCCATCAGAAAACGCTCCGACTCTCTCATGTCTTTCCTTCTTGTTTCTACCAAGAAGGTTCCGTAACTGATAGCTCGAATCAACCCTGACATCTTTCACCATCTTCAGCCTCTCAAACTGCCCGATGATGGAATTCGCCGCCTCATCATCGATCTCCACGACTCCAAAGTCCGTCGGGAATCTAGAGGCAGGGTTGTTTCTGTTAATCCATTCCCAAGACAAAGACCCCTCAAACTTCTCCTTCGTGTTCTGCTCGAGATACTCCTTGTGATGTTCCGCTTTCTTGTATTCGATAAATCTAACTATGTAATTTCTCCGAACAACCGATTCTTGCTCTTGTGATAGCGATGACGCAGGTTCTGGTTTAGGGGTTAGGGTTTGGTTCTGAGGAGATTTGTTGACATGGAAAAGGGAGACTGAGATGAGGAAGACGATGAGAGAGACACTGAAAATTGAGATTTTAAATCTGTGTGCAATCGTCTTCATCATTTTGTCGCCTGCGTTTGATTGAATTGATCGGAATGATCCCTCATCGGAGTCGGCAATAGAGGTTGATTTTGAATCTCCGATCCGGTCCCTTTCGGTAAACACTCGACGGAAAAACGAACCTTAAATTGTTTGCCGTCATGAAGCTTTTCCTTTAAACTCCCTCTACTTTATATTTATTTCAAAATTTTGTTAAAACTAATTTTTATTGCAAAACTAGTCCTTCGTTCATCGATAATAAAACCGAAACCGTTGTATTATTCTTCCGATTTACCGAAATGATAAGTTTTTTTTACGAAGACCGTTAAAAGAGTTTCATGAATCAGATACGATTGTACGCATGTCATTTAAGGGTCTTAATATTGTTTCCGTTATGGAGGTTGAGACTAATAGAAGATGAGTCGGTCCCGAGTCTAAAGAAACGTTAACGAACTCAACTTACAGTGGAAGATGATGGTGAAAATAAATCGTATTCTAACTTCTCCTCGTCTAGCTGTCATCCGAACGTATTACCTTTTCTACATGAATCAAAGGACTTTGTATAACATATAATATTGTTCCTCGTTTTAAATTCAACGTGTTTCTTTTTATATCCTTCTTCACTGTTCTATTTTGAGTTTTGAAGCACGTGCCCTGAAATCATCAGGGTTTGAACGATTTTGTTTTTTGGCGAATGCCCAATCGAATTTATCGGGTCATGTAGTAACAAGATTCAAGTCTATCGGTCTGTTAAGATGTTTCAGCTGCATACATCACTGCATTTGTACTTGACACCTATCATAATATTAAACGGCTCATCTTGCCGTGACATTCTCTTGTATTTGATGCAAACAAAGAATTAATTCATTGTTTAGCCGAACGCGGATAAAAGAAACATTTTTTTTAGTCAAAGACCTTCCAGCCTAGTGGTAAAGGCTTGGGCATGGCATAGTCATGAACCCAAGTTCGAGCCCTGGGAGGGGAGTGTTGGCGACATTTAAGTGGGGCCATGTTTAGCCTCCAAATTTGCCGGGGATTAGTCGGGCTTTTACTCGTCAACTTGTGTGATTCTTCTACTTCTGAGACTTTTTGATCCACTGTAACGTGTTATTTATGGTAGAACACAAACATTCATCAATGTTGAATATTGCAACGTCTTGAAGCATCTCCGGATGTTATGTTGTAATTTTTCTAAAATAAAGTATCAAAATTCAAAAAATTAAAAAAAAAAATTACATCTAACTCGAACAGTTACTCTATTTTGATATTTATAGTATTAATTATGTTATTAAAATATTAAATAATTTAATAAAATATTATTTCCACTCTTATATAGAGTTTTAGAGATTTTTCTAAATTAAAAAAATCATATTCTCTTTTTTTTTTTTTTACCATACAATATAACGTAGCTGTTGGAGCACGAAAATTCTCATAAATCACCAAAAATTCTATTATAACATAATTGGTGTAGATGCTCTTATTGTTTTTCTAAGGCATAAATGTGTTTATTAAAACTCACGGTAAAAGGTCGTTTATGAAATACTTACTGAATCAGTTATTATCGGGTGAGCATAGCAAATACTGATAATCTTATAGACAGTGAAATTAATGATTTTTACTCGTTTAACGCTTACCCATAATTGTTTGAAATGAATGCTTGAAACAAATTGTTTAAAATGTATTCAACATTATGGAAATAATATTGAGTTGGATACCGCTTCACTCATCACGTCAACATGATAACCGGTTAATGCTTCAACCAGTTACCCGAGTACTTAAATGTTTACAACTTTACATCTTATGTACCAAAATGGAAGTTTTAAAATAATAATCAAGTTAAGGTACGTTACTTTTTCATACAATTTGCCATTTTTGATATTACAACATTAATTATATTATTAAAATATTTTAATCTTGTGCTTTCATACAATGCTTCACTCATTGTGCTTTCGATCGTTTGGGATGCATTTTCGTTGTTGGTGTGGGTGTTTTGGTTTAGTCATTCGTTTGTTTTGGGGCTTTTGTCTTTGCTCGTCGGTTTATTCAACCTTAGATTCCAACACAAAAATAGAACTCGGCGCAAGTATACACCTCGAACTACTGTCGTCTCGTAACAAGTAATAATGGTAAAAAGTACCAGATTTATMGTTCSCACAGAGATAGCTTGTAAAGTTATTTCAAAAAGTCCAGTTTATAAAAACTAATTTCAGAAGGCGAAATGAGGGATTTGATTTATCTAAAACTGGGTGGTTTAATTAACACTAAGAAAATGATCAATCTTAAAAAGAAGCACAGGGTGCAACAGTTGATTAAGACATTTAAACAAATGATTCAGTAAAAAGGTGACATAGCATTCCTGTCATAATTATCTAAAATCAAGAAATGATTTTATATTACTACGACAGTATCAACTATCGGGTCAGACGGCCTCCCAAGAGCACACACC
>NW_020202815.1:26641-27958 GCF_001531365.2 Cynara cardunculus var. scolymus
AGACCAAACATAAACTAAGTCTAAAAATCAACAAAGTGGACTGTAAGCTATAAGCATAGCAATACCAAATGTCCAAACAGTAGAATGAAACTTAAATTCTAGCTAGAAACAATAAATGGGAATCAGCAAAGAGCTTAATCAAAGTGCATATCTAGGACTGCAAGATACTTAAAACAGCAAAGAACTAAACAAACATCATGAGATAGTGTAAAACAGCAAAACAAAACAGGTAGCAGCCATGTCAAAACAGCAAATTAAAATGAACAAGGGTGTTTTTTAAAAATAGCAAAACAAAACATCAAAGAAATAGGAGAATTGAACTGTATATACCCCTTGTACAAGATTAAAATAGCAAATGAAAAGGGAAAAACTCTGAAAACAGCAAATCAAACATAAGCTACTAATGTTAGATCAGCAAAATAGTATGTAAGAAAGGTGCTGCTAAGGCTWAAAACAGCAAACCAAAGTATGCATGAAAGGCTCTGCATCCATTGTAAAACAGCAAATCAAAATGAAAACAGCAAACCAATGTGCCAGTCTAAGACTATAGTATCAAATCAGCAAATTATTGTTAACTAAAAACAGCAAAAGTCATGAAATCTAAAAACAACAGATTAGAGATCACACAAGAACCCTCAGTTTTGGCAAAGAGAAATGGGACATTCAATGCTCAGCTTCAAACAACAAACAACAGGAAGTAATCAGCAGGTAGCATATGCTCTTAAACAACAAACTAAAACTTGGATTTGCCACAACAGAGGATTGAGTAGCAGGTTGATCATGGTCACACATCAAAACATTACAAAGCTATGAAAAACAGCAAGTCTCATGCCTAAAACAGCAAATCAGCAAAGGCTGTTTAAAACAGCAAAGTAGCTAGGAGCTTCTAACAAGGACCTATGCATAACACCATATATATAAAGAAATTAGAAGGTAGAACCTGTCCTACTCAGATTGAGTAGGTGAATCAGACTGCTGCAAGAGGATGGATTTGGGTAGAGGTGGAAACATGACTGTACTCCTTGATTTCCCATGCTTGGTGGCAGCCCGAAGTATCCTCTCCTTCTGAGTCTTGTACTCTGCCCACTGTACCCGTTCCTTCTTCAGAATGTCTACCTCCTTCTTCAACTCATCAACTCTCTTCATCATTTTATGATGCTTCCTCACTATCAACTTCTTCAAACTATTGGTATGATCTTCCATTGCCTTCATAAAATCAGCTTTCAGGGCTGCCATGGAGGATGTTGGTGCATCAGGCTGAACCTTTGCATTTACTCTCATCAGTCTGTCCATATTCTTCTTGTCAATGGAGGTTTT
>NW_020202816.1:0-27730 GCF_001531365.2 Cynara cardunculus var. scolymus
TTTGGATTTTCAAACCCCAACCCTTCCCGAGGGTTAAAAAATCTAGCTTCGGATGGTTTGTTTAGGAAGATGGTTTGATCAGTTTGTCCATGTTTATATAAAATTTCTTCTTTTTCCTTCAGAGCTTTATTTAACTGAATTATTTTTAAATTAAGCTTACTAATTTTGGCAATTTGTTCGTCATTAACTAAAACTAATGATTTATATTTTTCTTTTAATTCAGATAACTCGGAGTTTAAAGCATTGCATTTTTCTTCAGTAATTTTGGACTCAGATTGCAAAGACTTCGCCCAATTCAAATTTCCAGCATTTTCAAGATAAACTTTGGTATATCTTTCTTTTAGCATTTTTATATGATCTTCAAAATTATTTGAAGGCTCTTTTTCTGATTTTAACTCTTGCTGGAAATTTTGAATTTGGAGTTTCATCTTATTCATCTGTTTAATGCATGTTTGATGAATTACCTCATCATTCATCTGAGAATCTTCTCCAGTCAATTCATTGTCTGTTTTAGCCATCAAGCACATATGTGCAACRGCTTCAGCTTCTTCTTCCTCATCTGTCAGATTTAGCCAATGTTCATCCTCGGCCATAGGAGCTTTGCCAGCATCTCTTTGTTTGGATAGAAGAAACTTATTCTTGTAGTAGTTGGTATCACGATTTACCGGCTTCTTGCAGTTAATAGCAAAGTGGTCTAGCTTACCACAGTTATAACATTTGGTGTTCTCATCAGCTACACCTTTGCTAAATTTCTTCCCTTCTTCAGGCTTTCTCTCATACTTCTTCTCGAATCTTTTTTCTTCATATTTCTTCTTCTCGCCAAATTTGTCTTTGTAATCATACTTTGAACCTGACGAGAACATCTGATTGTTCGAGTGTGGACTTTTGGAGAACTTTTTCTGGAATGCTTTGGTCAGCATTGCCATTGCTTGCTTGATCTCTGACATTGCAGAATCAGTTTCTGAGCTGTTATTGTCTTCTGACTCAGACTCACTTGATTGACTAACTTCTTTAACTTTCTTTCCAGATCTGCTTTTGTATTTCTTCTCTTTTCTCTCAGATACGAGAGCCAAAGGATCAGCAACTTCCTTCTCTTTCTTCTTTGCATTATGGATCTCCAAAACATCTTGCTCATTCTATTTCAGAGTTTCATATATTTCATGAATATCAATATCAGATAACTGTTGTTAAATCTGATATGATTAGCAAATGGTTTCCACTCTGATTGGAGATTGTTAAGRAACTTAAMATTTATCTCTATAGTAGTTTTGGAAATTCCGTTCTTTGTCAGCTCATTCAGCAGTCTGGCAAGTCTGTTATAAACATCATCAAGGCTTTCTCCTTCTCTAGCCTTGAATTCTTCATAAGCAGAAATACAATTTGTAATTTTCAGTTGAGTTCCGACTTTAGAACCCATCATCATCTTTTCTATCTGGACCCACATGCTGTGACCAGATGATTTGTAGCTATCAATACTGGTATAGATATCATTGGTCAGTGCTTGCATCATGTAAGATTTGCAAAGCACATCAGCATGTGCTCTTTCTTTATCTTCAGCTGAATATTATCCTTCCGTTTAGGTAATCTCTGTGCAGGTACGCCTACTATATTGTCAGCAGGTACTTGTACAAAGAATTCAGCAGGACCGTCCAATAGAGATTGCATGATCATATCTCCTTCTTTCATTCTTTCAATGAAGTTCAGAACTCTGTCTCTCCATTGATTATAATCACCACGAAAAAGAACTGGTGGCTTGGTATCAGTACCAATAGCCATTGCTTTTTTTGAACTCATCCTTTCAGTTTGTATGAAAAATAGGATCGACTGCAGTTCAAAGTTTGAATTAAAAGATTAGTTTACAAAAATATATCTGATAAAATGTAAACTATAATAAGCACACATTCAACACTTAGACAATTAAGCACATAAGCACTTGTCCGGTTTAGTAATCCGGTCAAGTTATCCGGTTTACAAGTCCGGTTAAAAAGATAGACAAAATTAATACGTTATCCGGATTAGAAATCCGGGCAATACATGGACATAAACCGCACAAATATAAATCGCACAAAGATAAAACGTTCAAAGTCTAAGAATTAAACCGATCAAAAGAATTCAAACATAAACCAATCAAGGTCAAACAATTAAATCGATCAAGGTCAAACACCGTTCAAATGTATACCGTCCATGATATATACGATTGTAGAAATAAACCGCTCAAAAGTCCAAGACTTACCAAGAGGATTTTAAACCGCACACACTTACCAATCGGATTGATTAAACCGGTCAATATCCGTTCAAGTTACAAAATTTCTTACCARCCGGATACTTTTAAACCGCTCACTAAATCGTTCAAGTGTTACACGGTTTATCAACCGGATTCCTTAAATCGCACAATGCATCAACTAATCCGCACAAAGCATCAACGGTTTGCCAGCCGGATTAGCTAAACCGGTCAATGTATGCCCCCAAGTGATGTCCGGTTTATCCTATATCAAAACAACTCGAAGCACACGGAAATTAAACCGCACAAGCTTTAAGCGGATAAAGATTCAATCAAAAACATAAAATTTCACACTTTTTACCAAAAATTTGTATCAAAACACGAAAAAATATGAGTTTTGAAGAACTTTTTCCAGAAAACTGAAAATCGATTTTCGACTATTTCAGCCTTAAAACTTGTTTAAAATGCAAAATGGTGTGAATCAAGATTGTTTGAAATACAAAACCGAGTCTAACAATACAAATCTTTACAAATAACACCCAAAAATTGAACGATTTTGGCTCAAAAACCCCAATCCGGACGAAAAAAAAAATTCAAGAACAGATCGAAAAAAATTCTAAAAATCGTGCAGAAAAATGTGTAAAATGGATATATCTTCAAATCCAAACTGCTGCAGCTTGCTTTGATACCAATTGATGAGTCCAGATTTCATACAAACATGATATAATCTTCAAAGATCATGATGAACATAAATGTAGAAAGAAGATTGTCAAAAGATGATTAGATTGATAGAGAGAGAATATTACAACACTAATCTTGATTAATCTGCTAATGACAAAAGGTAATTACAATTACAAGAGAAAAACTATTTATACTAGGAAATGTAAAGGCTAAGCTATTACAAGACAATTATACTAAGGAGAAACTTGAATACAACATTAAAGCACTAACTTGAACCCAACAGAACAACACATTTTTTTCTTTCGCAAGATCAATGATTTCACTGAATGAATATTTTTGTACATTCACAATTTATTGATTACAAGAATAGCAAAATTGTTTTTTCCTAAGTTGATCAGATTATTTTGATGATTCTACAGATGTAGACCCTTTCACCCGCCAAATACTCTTAACCTTCAATGATTTATCTGAAATATCAAAAACAAAATCACTAGATTTACATTATAATGAGCTTTATTTTCAGATTTTTTTAACACTCTTCTTCTGTTTCTTTGAACGTCTTTTGATTTTATTCTTTTTATAATAAATGTTCTCAGAAACAGGTTTTGAATTTTCAGGAAATTCTTTATCAAAATCAGAGACCTTATTAGAATCCTCAGTCTTTTCATGTTCATTTATAATAAAAGCATCATGACTGGGTAGTTGTTGAGAGAAGTCAAATTTATCAATCTCTTTATCTAAACACGTATTCAAATTTAAAATTCAGAAAAATTAAGCTCCTTATTTGAAAAATTGACTTCCTCAGATTCAGAGGTTTCACAAGAAGGTTTTGTACACGAAAAATATTCAAAGTTAGTAAGTTCCTCTTCTTTCTTAGTCTTTTCAAAATTTTCAATTTTATTCAACAAAATTTCTTTTTCTTTTTGACATGAAAGTCTTTCTTATTTAAAATATTTTCCAATTGAACAACCTGTTTTTCGAAAATTAGATTAGGAGTATAAGGCTTTTGTTCAACCGGTTAAGATTCGAGTTCTGCTTTTGAATAACTATGATAATAATCAGTTGTTAGAGAAGGAACACTATTTTCATAACTTTCATTTAGTTCAATATAATTAAAAGAAACTTGCATTTTATCTTTTCTTTTTCTGTTCAAGTCTTCTTGCTTTTCCACTTCTTCTGATGATTTCATAAACTTGATTTGATATTTTGGACTAAGGTCAAGATATTCAAATTTGTAAATCGTTGGAGAAAAATATAGATTTTCGTATCCCAACCCTTCCCTTGAATTAAAAGATCTGGTCTCGGTTGGTTTATTCAGAAAAATTATTTGATCCATTTGCCATCTCTTGTACTACTTTTATTCCAGGTCTTTGAGTTTTTCATTTAAAACTTTATTTTGTAAATTAAGAGTGCTATTCTTTACAACCAGTTTATCATTAATTATATCCAAAGATTTTAAATTTAGTACATATTTTAGATAATTCTTCGTTCAAGATATCTGTTTTTCAGAAAAACTTTTGCTCTCAGATAACAAAGATTGATCCCATTCAAAAGTTTCAACATTTTCATAATTCATCTTAACATATTTTTCTTGTTGTATTTTATGTAACAACCCATAATTTCCACATACAGATACTCCACATATTCATATTCATAACACAAAATATAATATTGTTTACAAAACATAAACTAACAAAAACTTTCTTTAATACATTTATGAGCAACTAAATGTCATCAATTCTAAACTCTCCCCTTTCCTTTATCCTGAGAGGTATGATGCATGCAAAACAGGTTAGTCCAACAACCGAGCATTAGACCCAAAAGGTCTAGTGAGTGTACAAATTTCATACTAGTAACTTACTTTTCAAACTAGTAGTTTAGAGTCAAACATGTACAGATATAAACATTTTATCTATACTTTATAGAATCTTTTCCTCTCGCGGTTACAACGCCATTTCATCTCTCTCGCGGTTACACCGCCATTTCATCTCTCTCCTGGTTACACTGCCATTTCATCTCTGTTGATCCCAGATCTCTCAGTAACACTAATAATCAAGTTAAGAATAACCAAATTCTAGTGTTTTAATGAACAAAATGATGAACACTCAAGAACAATGTATGAACATTCAAAGAACAATCTTGAGTGCCAATGATTTCACTCAATGAACAAAATGATGAACACTCAAGAACAATGTATGAACATTCAAAGAACAATCTTGTGTGCCAATGATTTCATTTTATTCAATATTAATGTAAAAACGTAAAAGCGTCGTGGATTACAATAGGCCTAATCACCTATTTATACTAGTAGGCTAATAAGAAGATAACTATCTAGCTAGACTATTTAGCTAATCTTTTACTAACAGATAAAGCTTATCTATAATAAGGATAAACATGAAAACGAGATAAATTTTGTAGAATCCAGCTGTTGAATGATTATCTCCAGTTGTCTTCCATGGGATATGCGTTCAACCTTAGCTTCATATCTTCTTTGCTTGCCTCTGGTTGAACTGGTGAAGAAAACTTCAAGTGTTAGTATCCAGAGGGGTTATGGAGATGCACTTTCCATCGCATCTTTGGTCAGTTCATCGACCCTCTTGTTGTTCTTCAGACTTAGTTATTTTTCCTTGAAGTCTTCCATCGGCCTTCTGGTTCTTCATCACTTGTTTGTCTTCATTACTTCATGCATAATACTTATGGGGTCTAACAATCTCCCCCTAAGTAATGAAAGAACAAACATAAACTATTCTAAGAACATTCAAGGTATAAATGAAAAACATAGGCTATTCTAGAGAAAAGCATCTTTTGCCAAAATTTTCATTGGATCAAATGATGAATTCTTACAATGGTGAAATGAAAATTACAAGACAAAAATAAAAGACTACTTTTAAGGTCTCCCCTGAGATATTTCCCAAAAGCGCATAAGTAGTCCTCTGTAATCGATGATTGTAGATATTTCATGTATCAATCTTTGTCCATCGTTTGTTGGTACGTGAGATCTGCCCAATTTGTCTCTTATGGCTTTCTGAAACCATTTAAGTGTTTCATTTGAATACTTAAAGGCCTCAGTCAACCTAAAGAATTTCTTCACTCCAAACTCATTTTTGTATACCAGACCCAGTTCTGGTTGAGTGAGGACAGAGGCAGACTTCTCCTGCAAGCCAGGGAAGTCTTCATTAGGTGGAGTGCAGGATAGTCTTTCGATGCCAAGCTGAAAAGCAATCTCAAAGTCACTCTTGGCTCGATGCTTTACCAAGGTCTCCATAATCTGTACGATCGCTCTGTTAGCCATCCCAAATCTTATGCCTTGATCCTATCGCTGAGTCGTGTACCCGTAAAGCTCGATCAAGTCATAGGGATTGAGATTAATCAAGTCATTGTCACTAAAGACGCTGACCTGACCATGAGATCTCTCCACTATGTACTCGATGTACTTGATGGGTTGGTTGGCGAAGGTCCTCATTTTGATGTCCATGACCATCTTTATTCCATCGTTTGAAAAGACATCCCTTGGTGGTTGGGTGGTCTGTCTAACAAACCTATTGTGTAAGAGGTTCTTAGACTCCGGATGTTCTAAGCACATGATTGGTAGAAAATAACTTTTAGCTAAATATGTGAATCTTTTGGAGGTACGGTAAGGTTTGGAAACAATCAATACATGCCTATCCTTGGATACGGTGACGTAATTTCTCGGAATTTAACTATTAAGAAAGTGTCGTTTGTCAAAGGACTTGGACATAATCTGTTTAGTATAGGTCAATTCTGTTATAAAAATCTAGAAGTATGTTTTAAAGCTAACCAATGCAGCATTCGAACTACTGATGGTAAGGAGCTCTTAGCTGGAATCAGAAGATCAAATCTCCACACGATTGACCTATCAAATACACAAGTGGATACTGATGTCTGCTTGATATCCAAGGCATCTTTAAAGCAGAATCTGCTATGGCATTGGCGACTTTCACACTTGAACTTCAAGTATCTTAACAAGTTGGTTTGTGACAACTTGGTCAAAGGCATCCCAGAACTGAAGTTTCATAAAGACAACGTATGCGGTGCATGCGAGATGAGCAAACTAAAAAAAGCTTCACACAAGCTGAAGACAGAGTTCAATACCAAACGTCCTTTACACTTACTCCATATGTATCTTTGCGGTCCTATGCGAGTCCAAAGCATCAATGGTAAAAAGTATGTGATGGTCATAATCGATGACTATTCCAGATATACCTAGGTTCATTTTCTGCGGTCAAAGGATGAAGCGGCCGAGACGATTATTTCATTCTTGAAGACAGTCCAAAATAATCTGCAACTTTAAGTTCAGAAAATCAGAACTGACAACGAAACTGAATTCAAGAACCACACACTCGGTTCATTCCTTAAATCCATCGGTATTTCACATACGTTTTCGGCAGCCCGGACACCGCAACAAAATGGTGTCGTTGAGTGAAAGAACAGAACGTTGGTGGAAGCGGCATAGACATTGCTTACATGTTCCAGTCTTCCATTATTTTTATGGGCTGAAGCAGTAGCGACTGCTTGTTTTACCCAGAACCGCTCTCTTGTAAACAAAAGGTTTGGTAAAACTCTATATGAAATAATAAATAAAAGAATACCTAATATCAAATTCTTCTGAGTTTTTGGTTGCAGGTGCTTCATTCTAAATGAAAAAGAGGATAGAGGGAAGTTCGTTGCTAAAGCTGATGAAGCAGTCTTTGTTGGCTACTCAAAGACATCTGCCGCGTATAGGGTCTACAATAAAAGGATCAAAATTATCAATGAAAGCGTGAACATATCCTTTGATGAAGTCATTGATGTGGCTTCTGAACAATTCAGTTCAGGACCCGGGCTGATAATTAATACTACACGAAAAGCTGATCAACCTGAGTCATCTAATTCTGATAAAGCTGATTTAGATTCCTTATTTGAGAACTTTTATGAAGAATATTTTGAAAATAAATCTAATCAGTCTAATGTTTTGTCCAGGGATATTCCAAGTGAACAACAGTTATCTGGTCCATCTCCCGATGTGCCAGTAACTGAAACAGAAGAGGAAATGAAAGTGGTGGATGAAGAAATAGAGTTGGAAAATCCAAACAATCCCGTTCATCGTGAAGAGGGTGAAAATTCTAACGTGCAAGAGGTTTCGGTTGAACAAGACGAGAACATTCTACCTCAATCAGATATTCAACCTAATTCAATTCCAAATGTTGAACCTTCACCTGAACCTGTTCCAATAAACTCCCCTACTTCAAGTACTTACACTGATCAAAACTCTGATCAAAGCTCCTACATTCCCCTACCTCATAGCAAGAAGTGGACCCGAAATCACCCAATACATCAAGTAATTGGTGATCCATCAGCACCCATTCGTACACGGTCTACGACAGCTAATGAGTGTTTATACTCCACGTTCCTGAGCAATATTGAGCCGACTAAGGTTTCCGAAGCCTTAGTTGATCCAGATTGGATATTAGCAATGCAAGAAGAGCTGAACCAGTTCGAAGCACTCAAAGTCAGGAGATTGGTACCATGTCCCAACAACAAGACGATTATCGGTACTAAATGGGTATTCAAAAATAAAAAGGACGAAGATGGTGTTGTGGTCAGAAATAAGGCCCGGCTCGTCGCTAAAGGATATAATCAACAAGAAGGCGTTGACTACGACGAAACTTTTGCTCCGGTTGCAAGGATTGAAGCAATACGAATGTTTTTGGCGTACGCGGCACACAAGAACTTCATGGTGTACCAGATGGACGTTAAGACAACATTTTTGTATGGTCTTCTCAAGGAGGAAGTCTATGTCTCACAACCTGAGGGTTTTGTTGATCAGTCAAAGCCGAATCATGTCTACATCGTTGACCGAGCTCTTTACGGTCTTAAACAAGCTCCGAGAGCCTGGTATGACATTTTATCAGAGTTTCTGGTAAAGTCAGGCTTCTCAAAAGGTAATATTGACACAACCCTTTTCATTAAAAAAGAAAATCTAATATTATTTTGATACAAATTTATGTAGACGACATAATATTTGGATCTACAAACCCCAAATACTGTAAAAACTTTTMTGCCTTRATGGTTTCCCGTTTTAAAATGAGTATGATGGGTGAGATGAACTTCTTTTTAKSTSTTCAAGTAAAACAATTATCTTCGGGTATCTTTATTTGTCAAACAAAATATATTTTAGATATCCTGAAGAAATTTAATATGGAAAATTGTTCATCTATCAGAACACCTATGGCTCATGGAACGAAAATCCATGCTGATCCTTCTGGAAAAGCTGTTGATAAGAAAACATATCGAGGCATGATAGGTTCTTTGATGTATTTGACGTCTTGTAGACCTGATATAATGTTTCCAACACATCTTTGTGCCAAATATCAGTCTAATCCAAATGAGTCTCATCTAAGTGCCGTTAGGTGAATATTCCGATATCTTAAAGGGACTGCTAATCTTGGACTTTGGTATCACAAGGGTACTAGTTTTGAAGTGATAACTTATTCAGATGCAGACTATGCAGGCTGTATGTTGGATAGGAAAAGTACATCAGGACATCTACGGTTTTTGGGAGACAAACTAGTCAGCTGGGCATCAAAGAAACAGAAATGCATTTCCATTTCCACTGCCGAAGCAGAATATGTAGCTGCTGCAAGCTGCTGTTCTCAAGTGTTATGGATGCAGACACAACTCAGAGACTACAGGTTCTACTTTAATAAAATTCCAATTTACTGTGATTCCAAAAGTGCTATTGCTATTTCTTGTAATCCTGTTCAACACACTAAAACCAAGCATATAGATATCCGGTATCATTTTATTAAAGATCTTGTAGAAAAAAGGAACCATTGAACTGTATTTTGTAAATACAGAATTTCAATTAGCTGACTTATTTACAAAAGCTTTAGATGAAAAACGCTTTAGCTTTCTTGTATCTAAGTTAGGTATGTTAAATTCAAAAATTTGAATTTTTATTAAAAACTGTTCAATTTATTGAATTGTATTTAATTCAAGTTCATTTAGTCAAATATATGTATTTCTTAAATACAAGTCAGTGTTTTAATTTTTTCTATCTGATTTTAAATTTCTTGATCCTGAGAATCTATAGTTGAGGGGAGTGTGAAATTTTATTTGGTTTTGAATATCTGATCATATTTTGAGGGGAGTGAATTTTATCTGTATTGAACTAACAGCCTATATTTTTCTTATAGGTATTTTGAGCATTATCTAATTTTTGAAAGATGTAGAGTTCAGAAATATAAGTGTTTGGCCGATTTAGTCTAATCCGGACAACACTTGTCCGATTTATTGCAAATCCGGATAACACTTGTCCGATTTAGACTAATCCGGACAAAAGGCTATATAATAAACTCTTATCCGGATAAAGTTAGATATGCTTTACAAGGGATTGAGCGGATTAGTAAATCGCTTGTTTGCTTTGACGGGATTCTTAAATCGCTTGACTCGTTTATTCTTTCAAGTCCTTAAAATTGATCATTTCTTGAGCGATTTAGTCTTTCTTTTGCGCGATTAAGTATTCTTCATTGAGCGATTTATCTTTTAATCGATTGAACCTTGAGCGATTTATTCTTAAACCGGACAAGTCTTGACCGGTGTTCTTCTAAATCGCCTATGCCTTGAGTGATTTATTGTCCGGATTAACACAGTTGATTCTTATTCCATAAATCGGACACCTCTTGACCGATTTATTCTAATCCGGACAACCCTTGAGCAGTTTAGAATTTGAACGGGTTTTGACTTTGACTATAAATAATCGATTCATTTTTACTTTTTATTTTTTTACTGCCATTACTATTCATCATCGTCTCCGGTCGAATACTCCTAGTTTATCGCTCAAGACATTTCAAGTCCTTTGATTCAAATCTCTATTTCATCTCCATTTCATCTCCATTTCTTCTCTTATTAAGGTTTCCATTTGATCCATACTCATCGACTATTGTTAATTCCTTGACCATATTGATTCATTGGACAAACTTGGGCTGATTGAACTGTTTTACCATTAATGGTGAATCGAACCTTGTTGAATCTAAATAGTACCTTAATATGCTTAAAATCCAAATAAAACAGATTAATCAAACTGAATCGTCTGTAATAAGACAAGTTTTCATGATTAATAATTCGTTCAATTTCTTTGTTCTTAGTAAATTGTTTTGATTTGGGTTTGTTTTTTTAGTATTTTTAGACTTGTTTGTTTTGACCGGATTTCTCACCGGAGAAGGTGACCGGAGAAAACTCCGATCAACCTTAATCCGGTTGAGTTTGTCCAGATTAAAATGTTTTTGACTTAGAATTTTTTTTTCGGTTCTTCTTTGTTGACCGGATTTGAAGTCCGGATATTTTTTTTGTGTTTGTTTTTGATATTTTTTTAGCTTTATTTTTTGTGTTAAATTTTTTTAGAATTTTTTAGTTTAATTTATTTTTTAGTGTTAATGTAGATTTTTTTTACAATTTTTTTTAGTTCTTTTTCTTTTGTTTTTGTTGTTTACAATTTTTTTTAAGTCTTTAAATTTTTTTCTATTTCAAAATTTTGAATTACTTGAAAGATATGGGTTCTAATATGTTTAGATTTTGTACAGGTTAATGGCGGACATTCAACATCAATCTGACGAGGAATCTCACATTCCCTGGGTTAGATCTGATAACATTCCAAACCTCCCACAACCATCTAACCAACCTATACCTTCTGAAACTCTTTTTCCCCAATGCCAGTACCTAGACATAAAGCCAAATAACCATTCTTTCAATTTTGACATGCCTGCCGAATATCAGATAATTCCTGAAATTCTGAGAGGACACCCTATTGCCTATTCCCTTTCAGCAAATACACCTGTTCCAATGGTGTATTTACAACAATTTTGGAGTACCCTTACTCTGGCAAAAGACGGAGACACATTATATTTTGAAGGAGCAGTGGATGAATACGTCAGCCGTCTGACATTAAAACGTTTAAGAAGGATTCTACGACTCCCCGGACCAGGCTCAAGAGGATATGAACAATTTGTAACTGATGACGAATTATGCCGCGATATTAAACGGTTAGGATACTCGCAAGAGTTGACTAACCGGTCACAGTTCAAACGATGTTTTCTGCCATCTATCTAGCATATGATGTTCTCCATTCTGAACAGATGCCTGGCGTTCAAGACTGCGGTAATAGAAACATGCAGCAGTTCTTTCCTCAAATTCTTTCATGGATAGTCTTCTCTCGTAATTATGACTATGCCCTAGTTATCTGGAATGAACTGGTGGAGCTTGTGAATGCAAAGAGATTTCCTTCAAAAGCCAGGAAATGTATGCCTTTTCAGAGATTTCTGCAATTAGTCATAAAGGCAATGATGAATGCAAAGAAAGATATCTCAGCCAGATCCAATGCTGAAATAGGGCCAACATTCGTCATGTCAAGAATCCGACAGCATACCGAAGTCGAAGACTTGGATTCTATAATGGATATACCACCAGAGCTTTTTGCCTTGGTTGATCAGACTGCTCAGTGTGTGATAGACTATAGGAGAGTGATAGATCCTATAGTTCAACCAGAACTGGTTGAACTTACCCCGGGATCACCCCATGCCTCAGCTGAGTGAGAGGTGTTAGTTGTAGAAGAGAGAGTTCAAGAACAGGGGTTACCTGAACAGGGTAGTGTGCTGAGAGAAAATGAAATAGAGAGGGGTGAACAGGAGGGGGGAGCATCTGATTAGCAAAGTACTTCAACTGAGAGTACTTCCACAACTTCTTCAAGTTCGGAAGATACTGAAACCGACAACTAGGCGGCTCTTGGTGATCATGATGGGGATGATGATAATAATGATGATGATGGTGCTGACGACCATGCTCAAACCATCCCTTCACAGAATATTCCAGTCGGAGCATTGGTTGATGATATTAACGACATCTTTCCAGAATTTCCTGCTCAACAGACTTGTCCAAGTCTACATTCATTATCGTTTGATGTTGAAGAATATGGACCAACATATGATGAATATGACCATATTCTACAAGGCATTTCAATCGGAGAAGGAGATGAGGGATAATTAGTTGAAAATGAAGGGATGATGTGTGAAAGGGACGAAGAAGAACATGGTGAGGGTGTGAGTGGAGCACAAAAAGAATATCAAGCTCCTTACCTAGCCGATACACATAGCCGGGCACCCACATCTACTACCGACATTCATTCGTTGAATGAAGGTATTGAACAAGACATAGCTAGCCCAGCTATGCAAATGAACACCTAACCTATCTACTCAATTGGTTCTCAACAACCAGTTGTTTTACTTCTTCACGGGGATGTAGCACATATGCTAACTACTTCTCATTCTAAGAATGTAGTTATTGAAACAAGTAGGCCGCTGTCCCAGCCTACAACTTCGATTCAATGCACCTTGAGTATAGAGCCTATACACATAGGTACACATGAGTCGCGAGCATCTGTTGCTCCAGTTGCAGTTCTTAGTGAACTTGTTGGAACGACCAGAGTGGTATCGATTGACATTTCACAAGGACAGGTCAGAAGTCCTACCAGTGCTATCAATATTCCAACATTGAACGTAGGCACGACAGTTTATTCAACTGTTGTTTCAACTGGCAATCTATGTGATCTAGGCGTTACTTTATCGGACTTCATGTCAAGGGAGTATCTGGACGACGCCCTAAAGGTTGTTCAAGACAACATGGATGCACAGATTCCAAGCTTGAAAAGACTTTTGAAGGGGAAAGAACAAGTCGAAGAAGAGCAACCATCTGCGCCATCACCACCGCCTGTACCTGAGCCTCCGAGGGTACAAGAGCAAACGGTGGACGAACTCAAATCGCTGTTGTACGCTAAATTGATGGCATCACAAAATCCTGACGCTGAAGATGCAGACTTGGTTGGGCTCTTAAGACAACAACTTGATGATAACCTTCCCGTTAGATCCTCAGAGTTTTTGGCTTTTCAAGATGTGGTTGCTTCTAGCTTCATCAAAGTTTAGTAAGTTAATCACATCGAATACCCAAGATCTTAAAAGTTCAATGGATGCCCTCTTTAAACGTGCATCTACTCTAGAAGAGACGTGCAGATCTCAGGCCACCTCTCACAAAAGAAGGCATGATGACCCGGAAGATCCAAGTCATCATGAGGGGGAGAGGAAGAGACAGAGGGTGGCTGAGATGTCTGCTCAGGCTCTAGGTGTTGAAAGTGAGCCAGCTGCTCAAGATGTGAATGTTGAAAATTCTGCCCTGGAGTCTACACAAGAAAGAATAATCGAGGCTATTATTGTAGAAGATAAAAAAGAAATGGAGACAAGTCTTACGATCGAGCCAATGGTTGAAAAGCTGACGGACTCCACAGTAGGGACAAGGTTGTTATTGGACTTGTCTGCCAATGTTGGTTTCAATGACGTGTTTTCTACTGTGTTGGGTGGAGAGCAAGACTTGGAGAGGATATTGAAAACATTGACGAGTCAACTGGGCTTTACTTTGACTTTGAAGCCGACATAAATGATGAAGATCCAGTTTTCCCAATTCAGGGTGACAGTCAAACAGTGCCAGAATCCTCCACTGCAGCTGTAGCTGGTGCATCTGATATTCCTGCTCCTAGAGAGCCTTTTGATCCTACAGAAATTTTCACGAGGAATTATGTACCATTTGAAATTAGAGCCAATGTTCCAGGGTATGATAGGGCAAGGATCCGAGAGCCGTATCTTGAAAATATCTACTTTGGAATCTTTCGCTGACATCGTAAGGCTCTGAGTGGTGATAAAATTCTTGGTATCCACCGGGAAACCAAAGATTATCGCTTGGAGTACAAGCACTTTCTGAAAGCCAAGCGTCTGCCTGTTAGTGAAGTTCGTACCAAACATCGGGTTGTCACAATCAAACAGATTGATGCTCAAAGACTTTTTAGAGTTTGGTAACCGGTCTTCACTGTGACTAGACAAGATGGGAAAATCTGAAGGTTTAGTGAAGCTGATTTCTTGAACTTATATTTGGAAGACTTGGAGTATATGTACTGCGAGATCCGAAACATGACCAACAGGAAAGATGAAGCTCTGGTTGCTCTTGATGCAATTAAAAGATATATTAGGAGTCATGTAAAGTTGGCTATGGTTATTGATGTTCAGATGGGTCTTGAAGATAGTCAAAGAATCATCAATCTGAAGAGATCTAACCATGACTTAGAAGATATTGATGTTTATCCAGTTTACATGATTCTTGAAAAACCAGAGTTCGGAGTCATATACTTTGCTGAGCATCAAGTGAAGAAGTTTATGAGATTCAACGAGCTAAACAAGTTTTCAGACAGTACAATAAGATTGGTGAAACGGGCACTTGACTTGAAGAGGGTGAACAATGACAGGGCTGCGGAGTCGGAGAGAATGAGTTCTAAAGGAAGATATTTGTTGATCAATGCCATTAATCTGCTCGAGGAGAAGATTCAATACCGGAACGCTCTAAGAAGGTTGGAGAAACTCCTAGGACTTAGAAAGACAAAATTTACAAGAGTTCAAACTTGAATCCAAAGGGGGAGAATGTTGGGTTCGAGTATGCGTGTTATTGTTGTTTTCAAGTTCTCCATATTTTACATGCTTTGTAATAGAATAGCTTCATTCCTTCCTTAGTATAAATAGTAGTTTCCTTTGTAATTGTAATTAGCAAGTCATTAGCAATATCTATAATCTGAATTAGCATTGTAATTCTCTCTCAAGCAATTAAAGACATTTGGTGATCTACTCTCTTTATTCATCTTATTCATCTCGTTCTTGAAGATCATAATCATTTTGAATGAGAATTTGGACATTTCAGAGTGTCAGCCCTTCATCGTGATCATGGTATATGTATTTATGGATATTCTCCATCATGATTGGCTCCCTTGGTGGCACCTCTGGACATCTCCTGACCGACTCCATGTTTGCTATTATTTCATCGACTATCCCTTGTGGAGGGTGTCTTGAAGATGAAGGAACATCTGTTTGCACCTGAGTTTGTTGGCTGTGGGTTATGTTTGGGTTAATGGTTGAGAGGGGGTAGGTGATGGAAGAGTTTGGGTTGGCTCTGGTTCATTGGACTCAGATGGGGTGGCTTGTGGCTGAGACGGTTGTATTTGGGTGGTTTCTGATTCATTAGGTTTGGATGGTGGTGATTGTGGTGATGAAGGTTGGGTGATTATGGGTTGAGGTTGTACGGGTAGAGTAGGGAAGGGTTGTGTGGTGAGTGGTGTTGGTGATAGGGTTAATGGTAAGTTAGGAGTTGGTGATGGGGTGAAGGGTAGGTTGGTTGGTGGTGTTGATGGTTCGTCATCGGTTGATGAGCTTAACTCGTTGGGATTTTGGAAAGTGGCTAGGGGAACATGTACATTATGTACATCTTCAGAGGGCTGAGCCTCTAGTTCCCTTGCTTGGGTTGATGGTGGAGGCTGTTCTTGTGTTTGGGGTGTTGGTGATGGTGCAGCGGATTCCATCGATTGAGCAATCGCGGCCTGGTTCTCCCCCTCATGAGGTTCAAGACCTTGATCATCGGGGTTTGGATCCTCATGTCGTGGCCTTTTGTGTGGGCGGCTGCTGGAGCACGAAGCTCTGCTCCTCTTCTTCTTTTTCTCCTTCCTGAAGGATGCAAGATACGCCTTCAGGGCTTGTTGTCTTCGACTCTCCTCCATCGTGTGAAGGAGAAAGGTGGTGCGCCTTTGTTGATCAGCAAGGCTCTGGGAGAGAGCCTTGGTAGGTTGAATAGCACGATGGATGAATTTTTTACTTATCTCATTGAAGAATGAGACAAGTGCCTTTGACAGGGCCCTTAGGTCGGCCCTGGTTGCATATTCCTTGGTGGAGGTGGAGGCAGGTGGAGGCATGGAGGTGGTGGTGGATATGGATGGAGGAATGGGAAGGTTGGCAATGAGATTCCTCACCTCTGCAGTGAAGGAAGAGAAGGCTTCATCGAAGGATGGGCCTGTAGAGGGAGGTTGAGGAGGAGGAGGTTGGGGTATGGTGGTTGGGAGGGAGGAGAGGGTGGTTTAGATGGTGGTCATTTGGGTAGAAAGAGAGGCTAGTGTTTCATCGATGGATGTGGTGGTGGTTGGGGTAGGTTGTGGGATTAGAGATGAGATTGAGGATGGGAGGTTGTTTATGGTTTGGGAGATGGTGTTTGGTTATGTGGTGATGGAGGCTAATGTTTCATCGGTCGCTGTTGCTTTGGCTGTGACGGTGGCGAGGGAGTGAATTTTGAGTTTATTTCTTTGGGTGGCAAGGGAAAATGAGGTGTTGTAGTGTTGGGTGACTGTCTGTTGTAGCATTTGGAGACGGGTTGTGTTGTCTCGAGTTTAGGCTTCAAGGGTTGCAAGGGATTATCGAAGGGGGGTGAGGTCGATGGATGGAGGGTTGTCGACAATCCCTTGGATGATGAGTTTTAGGTCTTCCAAGGACTGCTGAATCGTGTCTACAAAGGCTTGGAACTCAGCCTTTGTGACCAGATCAGCCACAGGGGTAACCCCTGCAGCAACTGATGCTGCAGGTTGAGCCTCAGCTTCAGAGGCGCCTTCTTGGCCTTGTGAAAATGTGGGCCGTGAAGGACTTCCATCATGTCCTTCATAGCCCTCTAGTGAGGAGCTATCTCGTGATGTTGCTACAACTTCTTCTTCCTCGGCTTCAGAGGCCGGGTAAAAGAAGTAGATGTGTGGTCCCTTCGCTAGATCAAGTATCGAAGGGGGATATTATGCATAAACAGAAGATCGCTCTGAATGATCTTGTGGATCATCAATGCTAGAAGCAACACATGCTTCTGGGTGTGTGAAGGATAGTGGCGAGCCATGAGGCAAAGTGGCTCTTATTTCTTCATCGCCCCTCTGTTGGGAGGGAGGCGATGCATGGTGGGGTTCCTCGGCTATATCATCTCCAGAGGCCAGAAGGATGACCTCTGGATGGTTGGCTGGGCGTGGGATTGGACTGGGTCGTCCTTGTTCAATACCCCTTTGGCCTTGATCGCCAGCGGTAGTGGTGGTGGGTGCCCTTTGGCTAGTGGGGATGGGTATTGTATGTGAAGGGTCGGGGGATGCACGAGGAGAGTTATCATCATCATCTTCATTATCCGATGAAAACGACTCCTGTGCTCCCTTGTTGGTTTCTGGGGACTGCTCTAAGTGCTCTGGGGTAGCTGCCCTTGGTTCTTGGGACAACAGAGAGCGTTCATAGGTCTACCTTATCTTAGATGTCTCTGATATGACGTTGAGCATGGCTCGAGAGACTGTCCTCTCGATGGTGTAGTCGTCCTTGGAGATTGTTGGACGATGACCATGCATTGTGAACTGTGGTGTGAATGGTCCATCGGCCGGGAGTTCGTGTCTCCTTATCGCATCCCTTATGAAGAGAGCGAGGAATCGTGGGTAGAGCACGGACGACAGTGGCTTTCCTGCGGCCTGAAGCTTACACTTCTTGATTACTGCTGCATGGATTTCGTTGTAGATGAGGACAGCGTAGTCCAACGGCATATTGAAGAAGAGGCCATACATGATGGTCATTATGTTGATGTTACCTTGATCTATCGATCCCAGCTTGCAGGTCAGGGCCCTGTTCAATATGGAAAAGAACATATTCCACATTGGGGGAGGAATTGCCTCTTAAAGTCAGAGGCGTTGCGTAGGTCACGATTGTAACCTAGCATGTGGATGAAGCAGCAGATATTAGAGCTCGTGGGTAGTTCGGCGTAGTTGTCTATGCCGAGTTCTTGGCATGTGGGAATGCAAAGGACTCTAAAGACCTTTGTCCGAGAGATTTTGATGGAACAGATCATGTCTTTTGGAGCGTCAATATCCCCTATGATTCCATGGTTGTCGGGGATGTACTCGCAAGTCTGCCAGTACCGTTGGACGTACCTGAAAGGTACGCCATTATCGACTAACATCAACGCCGATTATAGAATATAGTTCTGAAAGAACTCTACCATGATGGCATACTTTGCATCAAATAGATCGGTGCAAAGGTCGATCGCGTGGTTGTTTGGTTTTAAGGGAAGGAACACCAGTGTGCGGCTATCCGCGCCGGTGGATTGTACATGGCTGTCGTTGTTGTTTGATTCATGAGAGGCGGAGGATGCCCTTTCAAGTTAAGGTTGCAGGTTTTGAGTTTTTCTGATCGTCTGTATGTAGTTGCAGGTTTTGGGAGCGTAAAGAGGAAATGGTTTGGGGAAGATGGGTATTTATAGGTGGAGGAGGGGAATCATAAAAAAAATATAATATTTAAATGGTAATCATGATCGTGGGAGACGTTTGGCAAAAAGGTGATTTGGTGGGGATTGTGTAGCGTCTTGACAGTATCATGCCATTAATGTTGGAGGACACGTGTCGTCATGGGGAGGGTGAAGAGGTTTATGGGGAACAGGCTGGTAATGTGTCAGGCTTTTGTGCAGGTGACGGTTGGATTACTTGGAGTAAAAAATTATTCCAAATAATATTTCTTGAAATATCGCGCCAAAAACAATTTAAAAGTCCATCTAATTGTAAGATTAATACTAATTACGAAGTTTTGGTCTTCTAAAAACTTATGAAGTATAGTTTTTAGTCACAAAAGCTGCAATGTTGTATAATCTTTAAAGAGTTTGCAATTAAGTTGGCTTTTTTGAAAAAAAAAATTGTTTTGTCATGGAACCAGAGGAGCTCTGGTTGGACATGACTCATTGGATGGGGAACCGGAAGTCTCTTGGTAAACATACCCTTTAGGGATGAGGAACAAGAGGTCTCTGGTTGCGCATGATGAATAAGTTCATTGATGAATTGTTGGGTTGTATGTATTAGGAGCCTTGGATGGATAAACAGAGGCTCTGGTTAAGCATGGACAACCAATGATGTAGGACCAGAGGGGATTTGGTTACTTACACATGTTTTATTCATCATATATCTAGCATTTTGGTGTCAAGAGGCTCTGGATAGTAGAACCAGAGGCTCTAGGATGGAAAATGCATACTTATGCAATGGAAAGTTCTTTATGATGAGTGAAAAGCTACCCATAGAATGATGCATGGGGAGGAGATTGAGTGTAAACCTCCCCCTTCAATCAATAAGAGGTAGGTTCATTTTCATGACCAGAGGCTCTGGTCTATACAACCAGAGGTTCTGGTTGTGAATGATGATGAAAGGATGGTACGAAAAAATGGTTAAGTGCATATATGTGGGTGATGAATGGATGTGACTTTGAGACCAGAGGGCTCTGGTGTCAAAGACATTGAATCCAGAGGCTCTGGACTTTAGAACCAGAGGCTCTGGTTGTGAAAAGAGTACTTAGTGAAAATTTTCACAAAGTATTGGCTTTGGACCAGAGGTCTCTGGTGCCAAAAGATGATGGATAATCACGTAAATACATGCATGAATGATTAAGGAAGTCCATGTTTGAGACCAAAGAGGCTCTGGTCTCAAAGAATTGGAATTCAGAGGCTCTGGTTTGGAGGGAATACTTTGTGAGAAAATACCAAGTATTTGCTTTAGACCAGAGGTCTCTGGTTCCAAAGTCGATGAAAATTTTTGCCAAAAATTAATCTAAGTGATTCTAAATGGCAAGAGGCTCTGGTCTTTACAACTAGAGGCTCTAGTTTAGAGTACTTGGTGTTTATGGCTATCATAATATTTGTCACTTATAGGCATGACCATGAGATATTGAAGATCTCTGGTTTCAGACTAATGATTGCCTCTAAGTGGTGAGATTCAGCATACCCATCTTGCTGACTAGGAACAAAAATCTTTTCTCATCAAGAGCTTTTGTGAAAATGTCAGCAAGTTGAATCTCAGTTGGAACAAAGTACGTCTCTATATTACCTTTTTCAACATTGTCTTTCAGAAAGTGGTACCTTACATCAATGTGCTTGGTCTTGGAATGCTGTACAGGGTTTGTAGAGATAGTTATTGCACTCTTGGAGTCACAGAGGATGGGTATCTTTTCATATTGAAAGCCATAGTCCTTAAGCTGAGTTTTCATCCAGAGAACTTGTGAACAACAACTAGCAGCAGCAACATATTCTGCTTCTGCTGTAGAGGTTGAGACTTAATTTTGTTTTCTGGATGTCCAACTTACCAGCTTGTCCCCCAAGAGTTGACAGCTTCCAGACGTACTCTTTCTATCAAGCTTGCACCCTGCATGATCTGCATCTGTATAGGCTATGAGATCAAAGCCAGAGTTCTTAGGATACCAGATACCCAATGAAGGGGTTCCTTTAAGGTATCTAAAGATCCTCTTGACTGCAGAAAGATGAGATTCTTTAGGATTGGAGTGATACCTTGCACAAAGACATGTAGCAAACATGATATTTGGTCTACTTGCAGTCAGATACAGGAGTGATCCAATCATGCCTCTGTAAATTGTGACATCCACAGATTTGCCTGATGGATCAGCAAATGATTTTGCTCCTGTAGCCATAGGAGTTCTCATTGATGATGAATTTGAGAAAGAGTATTTCTTCAGAAGGTCAGTCACATACTTGGACTGATTGATGAAAATTCCTTCTGAGGTTTGTTTTATTTGAAGACCAAGAAAGAAACTAAGTTCTCCCATCATGCTCATCTCAAATTTGCTTTTCATCAACTTTGAATTTTTTTTGCAATGTTATGCATTTGTAGAGCCGAATATGATGTCATCCACATATATTTGTACAAGTAGTATGTCACCTTTATGCTTCTTGAGAAAGAGGGTTGTATCTATTGTACCTTTTTCAAAGCCATTGTTGATGAGAAAGGTGGATAGAGTTTCATACCATGCCCTGGGTGCTTGCTTTAGCCCATAGAGGGCTTTGACCAGAAAATAGACATACTCTGGATGTTTTGGATCTTCAAACCCAGGAGGGCTGCTGCACGTAAACTTCTTCTTGAAGTTTGCCGTTGAGGAAGGCAGACTTGACATCCATCTGATAGACCTTAAAGCCTTTGTGTGCTGCGTAGGCTACGAATATCCTGATGGCTTCAAGTCTTGCAACAGTTGCAAATGTCTCATCGTAGTTAATCCCTTCTTCCTGGCAGTAGCCCTTGGCAACAAGCCTGGCCTTGTTCCTTATTACTATGCCATCTTTGTCCTTCTTGTTTCCTATGGTCGTCTTTCCTTTGGGTAGAGGCATAAGGGATCATACCTTATTTCTCTCAAACTGTAGTAGCTCTTCTTGCATTGCATCTATCCAGTTTGGATCTTGTAGGGCGTCAGAAATTTTCTTTGGTTCAATTATGCTAAGGAAGTTGGTGAAGAGGCATTCGTTAGCTGTTGCTGATCTCGTCTTTACACCAGATGTTGGATCACCAATGATTTGGTGATGTGGGTGGTCTTTCATCCACTTGGTGCTTGATTGGGGTTCTGGAGCAACAGTACGCATTTCTTTATTGACTGATGGAACTGCTTGCTCCCCTTTGAAGATATCGTCTGCAGAGATAGAGTCGGGTTCTTGTTCTTGATCTAAAAACACAGAAGAAGTAGAAGGTGAACTAACATTAGTTTCAGTAAGAGTTGTACCTTCAGCATTGGAGACTTCATGTTCTTCATCGGTTCTGGAAGTGGATTTGGCAGTAGGTGCATGTCCAGGAATTACTTCTTCTTCGAAGATTTCTTCAAATAATTGAGCTAACTCTGATTCATTGGGTTTGCCAAGTGATGAATCAGATGCTCTTCTTTGAAGTCCGAGTCTTGAACTGTTGTGTCCAGAAGTCATGTATGTGGAGTCATCAAAGGACACATTGATGCTTTCTATGACAATTCTTGTCTTTTGATGTAGACTCTGTAGGCATTTGCGGTTTGAGAGTATCCCAGAAAGATCCTTTCATCGGCTTTCTTGTCGAACTTGCCAAGGTATTCCCTATCATTGAGTACAAAGCATTTGCACCGAAAGACATGGAAATACTTGACAGTTGGTCTTCTCTGATTAATGAGCTCATAGGGTGTCTTCTGGTGCCTCTTGTTGATGATGGATCGATTCTGGGTGAAGCATGCAGTAGAAATTGCTTCAGCCCGTAAGGTAATGGGTAATTCCGATGAAGCAAGCATGGTCCTTGCTGCTTCCACAAGGGTTCTGTTCCTCTGTTCTACCACTCCATTCTATTGTGGGGTTCTGGCTACTGAAAAGTTTTGTGTGATGCCTTCATTGACGAGGTATTCACCGATTCTGGCAATTTTAAATTCAGTTCCATTGTCGCTTCTAACTTTAATGAGTTTTAGTTGTAGAAGAACTTGGATTCTTTTCATCACCCCAATAAGTAGGTCAAGAACATCTGATTTCTTCTTCACAAACTCAACCTAGGAGTATCTGGAGTATTCATCAACAAGTACCAACATGTACTTCTTTCCTGAGAGGCTTTGTGTAGATAGGGCCCACAGAGATCAATATGGATCATATCAAAGGGCTTGGTGCAGGAGGTTTCTAACTTTGTTTGGTGAGAGGCCCGTTTTAGCTTTCCCATCTCACAGGCTTAGCATAAATGATCTTTTTCAAAGTTGAGATCAGAAATCCCCTTGACCAGCTTCTGTTTGGCTAGTTTCGTTAAGACATCAAAATTCAGGTGTGAGAACTTCTGGTGCCATAGCCAATTTTCATCGCTCTTATGGGATACGAGGTAAAGGGAGTCTTGTCCCTCAGAGGATTGAAAGTCCAGAAGATAGATAATCCCTTCTCTCTTGGCCATGATAATAGTTTGACCGGGTTTTGTCTCTATGATACAGAAACCTTTGTGGAACCTGACTTCAAGACCCTTGTCGCAGAACTGGCTTATGCTTAGTAAGTTATGCGTCAAACCTTCAACAAAAGCCACTTTGCTGATGGAGATGTTGGCTTTGATGAGAGTTTTGTATCCCTTAATGGTTCCTTTGTTGTTGTCTCCAAAAGTGACAGAGCCTCTAGATTTTTCGATGAAGGAAGTCAGCTGACTTTTGTCACCAGTCATATGCCTGGAGCAACCTGAATCCATGTACCATGGTTGCACATGCTGGTCCTGCAAGACAAATTAAGGGGTTTTAGGTACCCATTTCTTAATGGGTCCATGTTTGTTAGTAGGAGATACCACTCTCTTTTCATCGCCCTTAGCCTTTGCATGCTTGGGTTTATTAGCATTTCCCTTGCCCTTGGACTTGGGCTTTTTCACGTTTTCATCGGTTTTAACTTTATAGCAATAAACGTGTTAGGAGAATATGCAGCGATGTGTCAACATGTGATTCCTCAGGTTTTGTAAAAGAGCTAAACATTGACAATTATAATTTGGACATGAATGTCTAACGTTCTTTTTATTCGTTGAAAACAAAGAAGTAAATGCAGAAGATGTAAATGCATCGGTTGCTTTTACAAACTTCCTATCTAGTTCAGATTTTTTATTTGAAGGGGTCTTTGTCTTGACTTCTTTTCTCCTGAGGAAGGACTGCTCTTCTTCAGCTGGACGAGAGGAAAAGTGGTGGTTAGTTTTCTCAAAGGCAGGCCACTTCGGTTTTTGCTCACGAGTAAACTTAATGAACTTAGAAGATATGCTAGGACCTTTTGATTTATCGTTGGTAGATTTATTATCTTTCAGTTTTCCCTTTCCTTTGTCCGAAGATTTCATCGATGGAGGAATACCAGATTTCATTGAGGGTTTTGAGTTTTGAGGCTTCTTATTCTCAATGATCTTTGGTGATTCATAGATTATCTCTTCTTCAAATTCGGAATCGAGAAAGTCTCTCGCTGATTTCTCAAAATAAAAATTAGCAAGGATGTTTGTGGGATGTGTGGGTTTAGAGGTTGATGCTTAAGAGTGATCTGCTTGAGGTTCCATCGATTCTGACTTAGATGAACTTTCAGTTTTAGTTGGATGGTTCATCGATTCATCAGCTGATGGTTCCTCATTAGGATTCTCCTTTTCATCAACCGTACTTGCTGATGAAGTGGAATTGACAACCAAAGACTCTGGTTTGACCATAGAGTTTCCATCGGTTTTTGATTTGGAGGTGTCATTCCTTTCATCAGAATTCTTACATGTACTGCTCTCGTACACCACATTTTCAAAATACTGTCTTGAAACGACAGTTTTTCCATCGACTTTAACTTTTTTAAAATTCGCTTTTGGTTTCGGGATAAAGTCGGGTTTCTGAATGCATCCAAGTTTGAAAGTGGATTCAGGGTGGATTTATTTGAATCGATGAAGGAGTCCAATTCATTGACTCCAATCCCTTGAGTGTCCGTTTGACCATTTAACTTTTCATACACATCTTGGGCATCCTTGTATTTCTTCATCAGAAGTTCATTGGTTTGAAGCTTCKGATGAAGAATCTCCCTTTCCTTTTGAAAGAAATCTTTGAGAGCTACTGAGTTGAGTCTCTCTGCCTCAGATTCTTTTAAGGCCTTAGTTTTCTTTTCTAAGTCCTTGGTTACTCGCTTGTTTATTTCCAGAAGTTTTTCTTCCTCTGATTTTTAAGGGCGGCGATGCGAGTCTTTTCTTTCATCAGATCAGCCTTTTCTTCGGTTAGAAGATCAGTCTCTCTTTTGTAGAAACGGACTTCTTTTTCCGCTTTAAGTCTTTTTCAGATTTTTCAAAATTTAATTTTTCTTTTAATTTTAAAAAGTCCTCTGAAAGCTTAATTACCGTTAACTCTAGCTCAGATGGAGCTGAGTTGGTTTCATTGATAGTAGACTCACATACCTGATCATCAGTGTCAGAGGCTGATTCTGCATTGGACGTGTCCATCAGACAGATGAGTGTTTTGTCTTTTTCATCGGATGAAGAATCAGACACCCAGTTTTCTTTCTCAGCCATCAGGCTTCGTTCTCTAGGATTGTACTTGTATTTATTCTTGTAATAGTCAGCATCCTTTACCAGTCGTCCTCTGCATTCTTTGGAAAAATGACCGATTTTTCGCACTTGAAGCAGCGGAGGTCATTTTTCCTTCCATCCTTGTCCTCTTTATTCTCCTCTCTTCTATCTTCTCTTCTTTCTTCTCTCTCTTCTCTTCCATCTCTTCTGTCTTCCCTCTGATGAAATTTAGATGGCTTCTTTTCATTGGATGGCTAGTGCCTTTCCCTCTTGAACTCTCTCCGTTTATAGGGTTTCTTGATGAACTTTTTCTGGATCTGCTTTGTAATCAAGGCCAGAGATTTGGAAAAGGCTTTGATGTCATCATTTGATTCAGATGTTTCATCTTCAGATTCTGACTCCACCACCAGTGCTTTCTTTCCTTTTTTTCACCTGCTAGAGCCAACCGATGGACACCTTTTTCTTCATGATGTCGTTCTCTTGTGCAACAAGCGTTCCGTATACGTCATGAAGTGACCGGCCGTCTAAGTCCTAATTTGCTTGAAGGGACATTGACAGTTGTGTCCATTCATCGCCGAGACTTTTAAGGAATAAAACATTGTTTTCTTCCTTTGTTCTAGAGATATCATTTCGACGACATTGATTAATCAATGTGTTGAAACGACCGTATGTCTTCTGAATCGGTTCATCAGGAAGAGCCTTGAAGTTGGTGTATTCGTTGAGAAATTGAGCTCTACGATTCTTTTTTGTTTTTGCCCCTCCTTCCAATTTGCTTGCCAGCTCATCCCATAGTTCTTTGGCAGTGGAACATGCATCAAGGGATTGGAAGATTTCATTGGGTATGGCCATGATTATCAGTCTTCTGGACTTTTTGTCAATCTCAACCCGCTCTAGGTCGTCTTCATCCCAATTCTTCTCATCCTTGGGCATGTAGTAGGCTGGAATTTCAGCTGCAGTATTTGTTCCTGGTACTCTTGGAACAAGAATTTGTGGAACATAGGGACCCTCCATAACAGATCGCAGAAGGTTTTTGTCCATCCCTTCCAGAAAATTCACCATTCGTATCCTCCATTTTGGGAACTCTTCCCTTTGAAGAGTTGGAGGTTTGGTGAGGGAACCAACATTGTAGGCGGAGTTCAAGTTGGCCATTAAGATTTTTTGAAGAGAGAGAGTTTACATTTTAGAGAAGATATTTTTATGAAAAACGTGAATTGAGACATTTTTGATGATCGTTTGATTGGAAAAACAATCAATTGGCTCTGATACCAATTGTTGATCCCATATCTCTCAATAACACTAATAATCAAGTTAAGAACAACCAAATTCTAGTGTTTTAATGAACAAAATGATGAACACTCAAGAACAATGTATGAACATTCAAAGAACAATCTTGAGTGCCAATGATTTCACTCAATGAACAAAATGATGAACACTCAAGAACAATGTATGAACATTCAAAGAACAATCTTGAGTGCCAATGATTTCACTTTATTCAATATTAATGTAAAAACGTAAAAGCGTCGTGGATTACAATAGGCCTAATCACCTATTTATACTAGTAGGCTAATAAGAAGATAACTATCTAGCAAGACTATTTAGCTAATCTTCTACTAACAGATAAACTTATCTATAATAAGGATAAACATGAAAACGAGATAAACTTTGTAGAATCCAGCTGTTGAATGATTATCTCCAGCTGTCTTCCATGGGATATGCGTTCAACCTTATCTTCATATCTTCTTTGCTTGCCTCTGGTCGAACTGGTGAAGGAAACTTCAAGTGTTAGTATCCAGAGGGGTTATGGAGATGCACTTTCCATTGCATCTCTGGTCAGTTCATCGACCCTCTCGTTGTTCTTCAGACTTAGTTGTTTTCCCTTGAAGTCTTCCATCGGCCTTCTGGTTCTTCATCACTTGTTTGTCTTCATTACTTCATGCATAATACTTACGGGGTCTAACAATCTCTCTTGCGGTTACACCGCCATTTCATCTTTCTCGCAGTTACACCGCCATTACATCTCTCTCGCGGTTACACTGCCATTACATCTCTCTCGCGGTTACACCGCCATTTCATCTCTCTCGCGGTTACACCGCCATTACATCTCTCTCGCGGTTACACCGCCA